>NW_003546265.1:364758-366442 GCF_000090795.2 Amphimedon queenslandica | reverse complement strand
TGTAGTTTGAAGTGGTTTTGGTAAAGAGAGGGGGACCATGTCTTTAGAGAAGTCTTGAGATTGCTTTATTTTGTAATGAGAAAAATCTAACGTATTCTAAGCCCTCGCTCATCCACAACTGTTGCTATGGCAATCATATCTTTTGTAGTAATGTATAGCCTCTCTTAATGGACACTCTCTATAGCATACACCTCCATTTAACGGACAGCACCTAGTGTACCAATTACATTCCTTACTGCCTCCACATAAAGGACACCTCTGTATAACAGAGACACTTTTGACATACATGTACCTCAATTCTTATTATAAACTCATTCCTGTACATATACATGTACTTCACTAAATGGCTGCCTCTTGTTTTCATTATGCTAATAAAGTCCCTGTGAGTCCATTATCCACATAAAGGAAATGTCCATTTAACCATCAAAGAATGATGCTCCATCATTTTCTTGGTATGATATACAACGTAGCACATATACATATGCCTGTACGTGGGTAATGGATAATGCTGTGGGTGTGTGTATTGGGAGAGCCCCCTAAAGCTCCCAAAGATGACAAGTGTCATTGATCTTGTTGAGTTTGTTGTTGTTTTAATGATTTTTGGTGTAGGCGCTTGCTTTTTGGCAGGATAAGAATTCAAATTTAATTATAATGCTGTAATTTGAATTTTAATTTCACTTGTGTGAGCAGACTTGTAATCTTCCCCTTTGTCTTTAAATAAAAATAAAATAAAATAAATTAAATTAAAATGAAATAAAATAATTGTAATAAGAGCATTCTGTGAAATAAGGACACCTTTATAATGAGGACATCTTGTAATGTCCCAATTGGTACAAGCCTATACAAAAGTACCTCTGAAATGAGGACACCTCTGTATTAAGGACAGGTAGTGTGGGCCCAATGGTGTCCTTAATAAAGAAGCTACACTGTACATGTATTAAGGACAGGTAGTGTGGGCCCAATGGTGTCCTTAATAAAGAGGCTACACTGTACATGTATTAAGGACAGGTAGTGTGGGCCCAATGGTGTCCTTAATAAAGAGGCTACACTGTACATGTATTAAGGACAGGTAGTGTGGGCCCAATGGTGTCCTTAATAAAGAGGCTACACTGTACATGTATTAAGGACAGGTAGTGTGGGCCCAATGGTGTCCTTAATAAAGAAGCTGTATAACAATGAATGCATTTTAGGCGTGTTTTGGTATTTGTATTATCAAATTACTCCTTTGGATATTCTGGAATGATAATATTTCTATCATTTAGCTTAGCCTATCATGTCTCCTGCTACTCATGATCACATATCATACACACATATTAAATGTACATGTACATATACATATACATGTACATCTTTATGTACATTATATTTGTGATACTTCTTTGATCTTTGTCTCATCTCTCAAGCCTCCTATTGTGGACACTCTAATATAAGGACACACACAAACTGTCTCTCTCTCTCTCTTACTCTATATTTTGTCTTGTCTTCTTTTTGTTTTGTTTGTCTCTGTCTCTCTTCTCTCTCATCCACCCCCTCTCCTTCCTCCTCTCTCTCTCCCTTCCTCCCCCTCTCTCTCTCCCTTCCTCCCCCTCTCTCTCTCTTTCTCTCCTTTCTTAGTTTCATGTATTATTGTAGAGATGTTATCACGCGAAAACAAATCCCATCTTTGTACAAGTACTTGTCACAC
>NW_003546265.1:344758-363826 GCF_000090795.2 Amphimedon queenslandica | reverse complement strand
ATGTTAAAATGTACACGTGAGTAATTCTACAAGGACGTTACACATGTACTGTACCTCATGTAGCTCTTCTCTCTTGTAGGTTATTGATACTCAATATTGAGTAGAGACAGCAGGAGACATACTGTATTGGAGTGATTCATAATGACTAGGTATGCATTCAGTTGGTTTATATATAATAATCAGCTTATAATGTAAAAGTATATGTACATACACAATTTTACACATATATATGGAATGAAATTGCTTCATCCTTATTTATTTATTTGTTTTTATATAGTAGCACTAGTAATCCTGATACTTGGCGTAATGATCTTTGGTTAAGTGTTAACGATGATGATGATCATGATTCTGATACTGATTCAAGACTATCTGGATCAGTAATGGTTGACTCAGTCATGTAAGAGAGAGAGAGAGAGACAGAGAGAGGTGAAATTGATTTATTATTATTTTATAGGCGAAGACTACAGCAGAAAGGTTACCATAGTAACCACAGCGGAGGTGGGAGTGGTACAATGTTAGATCCAATTGCTGATCATTCACTTGAAACTGATAATACAGGTAATAACCACACCCACTTTTAAAATAGCTATAATAATTCTTAAGAACATTACTTACTGTATTTTTCTTCTTTAGATGGAGACTTCTCTAACAGTTATTCAAGACGATCAACTGAACCAGCTGTCGTTGTCAATGGTTACCAGCAGACACGCCCCTCTCCATCCCATAACAGCAGACGAGTCTCGGCTCCGTATGTTCCAACGTCACCAAAGACGAGTCACAGGATTGGGGGAGGGGTCGGGGGGTCACCTGGGAGGCGTGACCATATGGTACATCCTTTTACTGCTGGGTAAGGAAAAATATTCATGTAGCATTATTATTATTATTATTATTATTATTATTATTATTATTATTATTATTATTATTATTATTATTATTATTATTATTATTATTATTATTATTATTATTATTATTATTATTATTATTATTATTATTATTATTATTATTATTATTATTATTATTATTATTATTATTATTATTATTATTAATTTCAGGAGGAGAAAGGATCACATATTACTGAGTCCAGTTCCTGAGAACGTGTCCAAGAGTGTCACCTCAGAAGTGGGTGAGGCTAATTTCGGAGGGCCACACCTTTTTATGGATGGAATGGGTGGAGCATTGTCTGGCCCTACCCACCGGAGCATGGAAAACGTAAATTTAATTTTAAAATTTATTAAATTCATTATCATTATTATTATTACTATTATTATTATTATTGTTATTATTATCATTATTATTATTATTATTATTATTATTATTATTATTATTATTATTGTTATTATTATTATTATTATTATTATTATTATTATTATTATTATTATTATTATTATTATTATTGTTATTACATGTATTAGGTTGGCGGAACTAGTTATAATTATTTTCATCAGCAGCATCATAAAACTAGTCCTTCTCATGCTACTCGTCCATCACCCGAAGGCTATCAGTCTCCGCCTCTTGCCCCGCCTACCTCTAGTGGAGTGATGATTGGTCGTACAGGAACTCCTGATCACATGACGAGATCAGCATCCGATCACTCACGGTTCATGCAGCAGCAAGGTGTGACTGCGTTTATAAATACTTCAAAAATACCCAAGACTATAGCCCATGATTTATTTCAAAAAATGGCTCCAAAATCACCTCAAATTTTTATTACATTTTCTGATACACATTGATGTACTTATGCTGTGTAGAAAGTTTGAGCTGATTCCGACTTCAATTTTTCAAGTTATGACCATTTTTTTAAAACTCTAAATTTCTGAAAATAGCCCATGGTTTTTTCAAAAAAATGGCTCCGAAATCACTCCAAATTTTTATTACATTTTCTGATACATATTGATGTACTTATGCTGTGTAGCAAGTTTGAGCCGATTCCGACTTCAATTTTTCAAGTTATGGCAATTTTTTAAATCGGCCAATTTTTGAAAAATACCCAAGGCTATAGCCCATGGTTTTTTCAAAAAAATGGCTCCGAAATCACTCCAAATTTTTATTACATTTTCTGATACATATTGATGTACTTATGTTGTGTAGAAAGTTTGAGCTGATTCCAACTAGTTACTTGTACAGTTTGAGCATTTTAAAAACTAACAAATCATTTATTTTCATTATATTATTGTTATTGTTTCAATTTCAGGTGGCAGTGGTCGTAGGGTAACCCTATCATCCCATCCCTCACCGTACCACCAGTACCACCCTCCAGCCTCCTCCCTCCTCCCTGGGAGATCCCCTCAGCTTCCCTCAAGGTTCAGACATCACATGACCACCAGCTACCATGGAGATAATCAACAGTTTCAGAGCAACGTTGCAGCACAGCGTAAGAGACAGAGGGAGGGAGACAGAGAGAGAGAGATACAGAGACAGAGAGGGAGACAGAGAGAGAGTACATGTAGTTGTATAAGTATACAGGTATACACTATACTGAACTGTTGATGACCTGTTTATAAGTGATTCCTTCACATTTATCACTTGTCACCTACCTAAGGCTTTCACACTTCTATCCCGTTGTCACGACAACAGCTCTACCCCTATCCTCTTGAGCTAGAACAAAAGAAGAGAGAAACAAGACAGAGAAGACTACCTCTACCAGCAGCTCTCTCTCTCACTCTAGCTTTGGTTCCTAGTAACTTGTAGTCTTAATCTTTACTTTATCAAGGGGTTCCTCCTCCTGTTGTTATGGCAGCATATGTTCCTGATGTCAGTTCTTCCTCTCACCATCGTCCCCGCCGAGCTCATTCTCATAAACCACGCCCCCTCTCCCCTCACCCCCTCCCTCTTCACCTTCAAGACCCTCACCACCGCTCAAGAGTCAGACGTCAAGACCACACCTCCTACCCCGCCCAGGGCCACCACTCTTATAGATATGAGAGGGTACCTTGCTGTTCTCCTTGTCACAGTACCGTCAGCCATTTCATCTACTCTCCTTCTCCCTCTCTCTCTCCCTCCCCCTGGTACCATTCTCCAAGGACCAGTTCTGCCAGAAACACTTTTGAATACTCAAATCATTTACATTCTCGTTCATACGCCCACTCCTTTGATTTCCTTGACACACCCCCGGTCTCCGCTGGTAGGCGTGGCCACCAAAGATCCTTTGATTTCCTTGATTCCCCGAGGGGTTCACACTGTAGGCGTGGCCAAACGACATCGTTTGATTTCACTGATGCCCGTTGTTGTCCAGATTATTCCAGCGTCCGTGTACCGTCGCGCCGTGTCGCGTCCCACTGTCACGAGAGGCGTGGCACATCGGTCATTATCGGAGGTGATTGGTACGAGCCGAAGTCACACGACTCCATGAGTACCTTATCAACGGCTAGTTCAAGGGCTACAGGGGGAGTGGCTCATCAGGGCCCTACCTCACCTCTTATAGAGTGCAGGGCCACGCCCCCTGCTGTGTTAAGAGTTAAACAATTACCGACTTGTCGTAGGCCATATTACTTTAAGAGTGAGTGGGTGGAGCCTCGTGATTATCTTAGCTCAGTGTGTGTGTGTTAGTGAGATCTGTTTCTACATGTACATTAATATACACGTACTGGATATTATTATTATTATTATTATTATTATTATTATTATTATTATTATTGTCTTTTTGTTCTTTTAGATGATTCAATTGAGCAGCATATATCAAGTTTGGGTCACGCTAATCATCACGGATCACAGCATGAGCCTAACCTGAACGATGTTGTTGATTATTTGAGTCATTCTGATCCTTCAACGGTAGCTAACGCAGCGTCTTACATACAACACTTGGCATATGGAGACGATAACATGAAAGCAAAGATTAGGTAACACTGATACTGATACTGATATTAATACTGATACTTATATTGATACTGATACTGATATTGATACTGATATTGATACTGATATTGATATTGATACTGATACTAACCATGTTCACGTATCACTGTTCATTATACGTGTAAATTTAAATTATTTTCTTTCTTCTCTCAGACAATTTGGTGGTATACCGGCTTTACTCAGTCAAGTCCGTAATCCTGACCCTAGAGTCCAGCTAGCGGTTTTGGGTGCCCTGAGAAACCTCTCCTACGGACGAGCTAACAACGAGAGCAAAAGCCAAATAGCACAAGATGCTGGTCTACCTAATATAGTCTACCTGCTGAGGAATAACTCACAGCCTGAGGTAGTCGGATATATTATTATTTATTTATTTATTTATTTATTAATTAGGTCAGGGAGCTTGTCACTAGTGTTTTATGGAATTTGTCATCATGTGAAGTATGTTCATTTATTATTATTATTATTATTATTATTATTGTTGTTGTTGTTGTTGTTGTTGTTGTTGTTGTTATCATTATCATTATTCATTATTAACAGGATATCAAGTTAAGGATACTCCAGTGTTCTCTGAAGGATATTGTCGACACTATACTAATTCCCTCTACTGGGTATGGTCCAACTTATCCTGCCGCTAGGGACTTCTCTCAAAGAACTAGCGTATTGCACTGGACAGCCGAAATGAAGAACTCTCTCGGTAAGAAAAGAGAAACAAATTTGTGTGAATGTGCCACAATATATTGTTCAAAATGACCAGATATTATTTATGAATTATTGACCTTTTCTCCTGGGCAGGTGCTATACGGAATATATCTTCGGCTGGTGTGGAGGCCAGGAGGTTTTTAAGAGCCTCTAATAACCTTGTGGATACACTGGTCTGGATTGTAAGGGCAGCAGCAACTCAAGAGAACGTTGACGAGAAAGTAAATAAGTGTCATATTAATTAGACCAGCAAACTAAAATACAGACCAGCATACTAAATTATTATTATTGTTATTATTGTATTTTTAGACTGTTGAGAATGCAATTTGCATTCTGAGAAACCTCTCGTTTCAAATTGAAGACGAAGTTGATACCCAACAGGGAGCAGATGATGATATTGACAGTCAGTGGGAGAGACAGATACAGCAAGAGATTGAGGCAGCTAAGGAAGCTTTGCATCCGACCAGCAAGAAAACAAAGTGAGAGAGAGAGAAAGGAGAGGAGGGAGAGGGCTAGTGAGAGAGTTTGAGCTACAATTTTAGTTCATTTTGACTATTTATTTATTATTATCATTTTTCTTTCTTTTTTGTTTTAGTAAATCCTTTTTATTATTTTGTGCAAGACCTCAGGGAGACTCTAGTAACATGAGGCGGCAAGTCAACTATCATTTAAACACACCCAGAAACCTTGCCACTCCAGGTAACCCAACGAATCTCATGCACATGTACATGAGAGATATTAATATAATATGTACATTACATTACATGTACACTGTACATGTATTAGCCGTACAGCATAAAGAACATGTAGTAGAGTCAAGCCCTCAATACTTTTTAAAAATAATGTAAAAGTATTCTATAAATTTCTACAATCTGATTGGTCGCTTGAATTGTTTAATAATTTGTTTTATAGACAGCACGTTACTCCCCAAGAGACCCCAGGCTGTGCGAGGTGCCTCGTTGCTATGGCAACCGGAGATCATCTTCCCTTATCTTGCTCTCCTTGAGAAGTACACGTCAACGACCGACCTAATGGAGGCAGCTGCTGGAGCAATACAGAACCTCACTGCCTGCAACTGGAAGGTACTGTCACACTTAATTTATTAATCACAAACCTCTCCCTCTTTAATTAATGACAAGCTCCTCCCTCTTTAATGACAAGCTCCTTCCTCTTTAATTAATCAAAAGCTCCTCCCCTTTTAATTAATCACAAGCTCCTTTCCTTTTAATTAATGCAGTGGGCGGTGTACCAGCGTCACTTGATTCGGAAGGCAAACGGTTTAACACTTTTAATTGAGCACTTGAACCACGCCCACGATACTGTCGTCAGATCAGTCTCCACGGCACTACGTAACCTCTCTATTGATGAAACAAACAAAGAAATAATTGGTAATGAATAGAGGTTATGATGTATAGGATTCATTTCCTTTTGTGTTCTCTCTCTTTTTTCTCTCCTCCTCTATCTCTCCAGGTCAGTACGGTATAGAGGGGATCATCCCTAGGATCCCATATGGTCAGAATAGTTTGGGTATATCAGAATCAACGACCATTTCATTGCTTTGTACACTAATGGAGCTTTGTATAGATAATTATAACAACACCAGGTAATACACTCATCCATCATTATTAGTTGTATTATATGTACCGTACATGTACATGTGTATATTTAGCTCAGGGCTTCTCCCACAAAGCATGCTAAGTGAGCTAAACAGCATGAGCTTCATGAGCTGACAAGCACTACAATACAGTATATGGCTTTTTGGAGCAACTTTAAAAATTCGTAAAAAATCCAAATTTGATCGGAATCAGTTCCAACTTTCTATGCAACATAAGAGCATGTATATGTATCAGAAAAAATTATAAAAATTGAGAATTCTCTCCTAGTCATTTTTGGTCAAATTTAGCCAAAATCCCTGTACTATAGTACAGGGACTTTCACCTGATTTTCGAACAACTTCAAAAATTCATAAAAATTTCAAAATTGATTGGAATCAGCTCAAACTTGTTACACAACATAAGAACATGTATACGTATACGAATAATTATAAAAAATGAAAATTCTTAAAGTTTCATTTTTGGTGAAATTTGGTCAAAGACTCTGTACATAGTACAAGGGACTTTGGCCCCATTTTGGAACAGTTTTAATAATATTTATGTACTCTTTCTATTTTTCAGCACATTCCGTGATTGCAATGGAATTACTCCAATTGCTCGTTTGACCCAATCAAAAGAACACACGCCCAAAGTTGTGTATGCAGCACATAAAGTAACCAAACATTATGATCACTCTTATTTTAAATAATGTCTTCTTTCTCTCTCCCCCTCCCCCCTCTCCCCCTCTCCTTGTAGTTATGTTCAATCATTTCAGAATACAAAGTAGCCAAGTCGGTACTCAAGCAAGAAGGCTGGGACTCTCGTGAGTATCTTCGTCTTTTCTCCGAAGGAGGACACAATTACAATTTTGAGCTGTCACACGCCGGCACTCATCATCCCGTGGGTGGAGGAGGAGGGGCTGCTGGGGGCGGAGCCTCTCGTCGCTCCTCGTCTGAAGAAAAGAAAAAGAAAAGAGCTAATTCTGACCCAATGGAAATTACAAGAATGGCAGCACAATCACAGCAACAACACAGCTTAAAGAAAGTAAGAGACAGAAAATGAACAATTAATAGCCTTTAATAAGGACACACACTACCTGTCCTTAATACAGAGGTGTCAGTCATACATTATTGGTACTTTTGTCATTATATTAATTATTATTATTATTAATAATTTTTTGAAATTTTAGGATTCAACCGGTTCAATACCCCCGGCCCTTTCAAATGTAGCTCCTGCCCCTCCCACTTCATCAGCTCCCAT
The DNA here is from genome assembly GCF_000090795.2 of Amphimedon queenslandica. NCBI lineage: Eukaryota > Metazoa > Porifera > Demospongiae > Haplosclerida > Niphatidae > Amphimedon > Amphimedon queenslandica. Next base: position 356,423 of record NW_003546265.1, on the reverse strand, counting down.
ATCCCCTTTACACATACAGGACTTGATAGACCCAACTTACAACATTATACCCAATCCTAAAGACCCTCCCACAGCTACTCCGCCTAGCGACGGCCTGCCAACGACCGTGCCCCCTAGTAACCCAGGCCCGATCAGTATGTATGCTGAAATTAACGATCCAAGTATTGAACAAGTTCGGAAGAAATCGCTAGAACGGCCTCAGTCTCGTTCTGACTCTCGTGCTCATTCTCGTACCGGGTCTCAGCCTCATTCTGAGCCTCGATCGAGTCCTATTGATCCTCGTAGTACCACTCCTCATGAAGGACTCTCCAGTGATGAGCAGGGGGAACCTGGCAATGCTATGTACGCTCAAGTTGATTACAACAAGAAGAGAGAGAGCAGGAAGAGGAGGGAAGAGAAGTACAAGCAAGAGGAGCAGGAGAAGGTCCTTAATAATGGTGCCATTGATTCATGGGTTTGATTTGAAATATTTATTCTCAAGAACTTTTATTACTTTATTCTCTTTCTCTTTCTTAATAAATTTTTGTTTTTTTCTGATCTAATTATTAATTCTTGTTTTTGTCAGTTGTATGCGTATTTGTCATTCCATACCTCATTTTCATTATTAAAAAAATTATTGCAAATTTATAATAACCAGCCCCACCCATAAAACTGGCAACGCCCACGCAGCACTTAGTGGGCGTGGCTCATATCTAATTTAACGTACAGAGCAAAAGGTCAGCAGTGCAATTTTAAAAAGAATGCTAGCTGAGTAAAAATGGCTGCTAGCTCTCCGTCATCTCCAACAAGTGAGGCTCCAGCTTTAAAGAAAGGAGACGAGGAAATAGATGGAGGAAAGGAAGGGACGCCTCCTGTTTCCTCCGATGCAGTTCCTATCGGGTCCACGGTAGGCAGCGGTACCTCCTGGGAGTTGATTCCAGACCCTCCACCCATCCCTGAAGAACACAAGCACTTGATACCTCCGACTACCTCCACACATACTGTAAGTAGCAACCGCTCTCCACCTCTCTACCTTGAAGTAATGTACTCCTTTTGATTAAAGTACATGTGCATTTAGCTATGATTTGAATCTGTTGTAATCAAGAGGTTACTCCATTGTGTTTTTTAAAATAGTAAATGCCATGATGATATTAAGGGATCATATTTCAGTCTGGGACACTTTAGTGTATCCTTATCCTTCCATGCAGCATGTACATATATGGACAATCTTGAGTATTTTGATACAGAGATTAAAGTACATGTGCTTGCACAACCACAGAGATAGGGAGGGACTCCATGCAGCTAATATGGTACCTGGGGAAACATGCTTTGGGTTGCACTGAACACACAACACTCACTCTCTGTATAGCTGAAGTACTGCATTTTAAATAATGATTATTATAAAGTACATGTTAATGTTTATTTATTATTTTTGTGTGGATTTAAGCCTTACGTGTATTTCTTAGGAAACACCCGTTAAGTTATTGTGTGGTTATTTAAGAAAAGAAACTACCCACAGTTTGATAAAGACATGGAAACAAAGATGGTGAACATACAACATTATGCCACTGCTTTGTCACCTCTCTCTTTCTTTCCCCCCCTCTCTCTCCTCTTTCTCTAGGGTTGTTGTAGATGATGATAAATGTTCTCTCAATTACTTCAATTCAAAGACAGATCTACTGCCCCAAGGGTAAGCCCCTGCAATCAGGAACACTAATTATGGTCACATGTGCAGCTCTATTGACCTTTCTAATGCAACGTTCTCTTATGCAATTGAGAATGTTGGAAAGTTTCAATTTGAAATTCAAACTCCGTCTTGTACGTATTCATTTCAAGCTGCTTCACAAGATGCCATGTTCTCGTGGCTGGAAGCTCTCAAGGTACTTTATTGCTGTAATTATTGTTATAATTATTGCTGACGTTATTTTTTAGAAAAAGCGTCGTAGATATGGAGAGAAAGGAGGAGGAGGAGGAGGGAAGTCTCCTGAAGTTGGACTGATGAGTTTGGCTAACAAGAAGAAGAGAGAAGGAGAGGGAGAGAGACAGCCAGAGCAAGAAGAGAATGGCGGTAAGAAGAACACTATTGCACCTGTACTTTTATTAGTAAATGTATCTCTCCTAGTGGTTGTTGATTCTGATCAACCTATGAATACGCCAGGTAACTCATTCTCTGACATTCAAAATTTCATTAGAAAATTTCCAAAACCAAAGTTAGTCTGATAAATTACCTAAACTATTTTAATTATTGTTTATATTGACTTCTATAGTGCTGTTGTTAAAAGGCTGTCAACTAGTGGCTTGAATATAAAAGGGGGAGGGGCTGGGGGTGGGGCAGTAAAGGTAACTGTAGCAGCTGGTGGAGAGGAAGACAGGAAATCAAGTTTTTATCTGGACATAGCAGAAAATCAAGAAGAGCAGCAACTGTATGTTTTATTATTATTAATTTATTATTATTATTATTATTATTATTATTATTGTTGTTGTTGTTGTTGTTGTTGTTGTTATTTGTTGTTGTGATTTAGAGAATCGCCTGTTGTCTCGTTAACTGATTTACAAAAACCCAATGCTGATAATAGCGATACTAATAACGATGCAATGACCACACCTCCTACCATCAGATCGAGAAACCCGTAAGTAAAGAACAAAAGCATATTTATGCTTGAACTTTTTATTTTTTTCTGTCCCTCCATTCCTTACAGTATCGGTGGTTGGGTCAAGAAAGTCACTACCTCCAGGTAAGGCTATACATGTACATATGTATGTCCGAACTGAGTGTTTTGTTTTAACTAGTTTCAGTTTCAATTTCAATAATTGTTTGTTTTCCATTTGCAGACAAAGTGAAGTAATCGAAAACTGTCAGTCTTGTCGAAAGGTCAGTAATTAATAAACGAGGTCATGAATAATTTATTAACTTATTATTGTTACTGTAGCTTCAAGAGTCTTTGGATTTCTTGAAAAATGAATTGTCTTTGAGAGAACAGTAATAATAATAATAATAATAACAATGATTATTATTATACTTAATTGCCTCTTCATTGCAGAGAAGTTAAAGACAGAGATGAAATGATGGAGTTTCTAAGAAGTGAGATAAGGTAACATTTACTGGTACATGTTCCTACATGTTCTTACATGCTCTTTTACTCTCTCTCTCTCTCTCTCTCTCTCTCTCTCTCTCTCTCTCTCTCTCTCTCTCTCTCTCTCTCTCTCTCTCTCTCTCTCTCTCTCTCTTTCTCTTTCCTTCTCTACAGACATTCTGATCTTCAAGATAAAGTCAGGTAATATTAATAACAATTATTACATAGAAAGTTTGAGCTGATTTTGACTTCAATTTTTAATGTTATGGCCATTTTGTAAAATTGGCCAAAATCTGAAAAATCCCTGTACTATAGTCCATGGTTTTTCAAAAAAAATCACCCCCAATTTTTATTACGTTACTAGGAAAGAATTGATTAAAAATTCTAGTGACAATGATGATAAAATTGACGTTTTAACTCAAAGGGACCAACTGATACAATCAGTGAGTGTGTTAACATTGTGTCAACAACTTGTTCGATTAGCATTTACTGTCATATTAATTTTGTGTTAACTTTGCATTCATTTCACATCAAAATAGTTGCAGAATACCCTCGAATCTTTGAGAATAGAAAACGACAGAATCGAAACCGAACTGAAGTAATAATTATTAATAATATATCTCCTTTACCCTTTCTCTCTCCTCTCTCTCTCTTCCTCTTCAAAAAGATCAAAAAGAGATAAATGTGCAGAATTGAATGAGGAGGTCACCCTTTACAAAGAAACCCTCTCCGTAAAGGACCAGGTGGTCATGGAATTGACTAATAAAGTGAGAGAGAGACAGAGTGGATTTTATTTTATTTCTTTTTCGTCAGATATTCAGTTTGCAAACTGGAGGGCAAGTACCAAACAAGTGAGTCTGTCCACGTGTGCCGGAATTTTTGTAGTTTCTAAAAAATCAAATTTAATTAAATTAAGCATTAAAAACAGATTAAGCTCACAAATTAAAATTATATACATGTGCATTCTATCATACGTATGTTGAAAATGTAATTAGCTCCACCTCTTTTTTAGTCCTCAGGACGTGATGCTCCCGACCACCACTAAGATGTTGGAACTTGAAATAATGAAACTCAAAGTAAGCCACGCCCAGTGACCACACCTGTTACTAGACTCCTCCCTTTAGGAAACTGTAGGCGCTTATAAAGAACAGAATGCGTTTCTGTCTCAGGAAATAGTCGAATTAAATAACTTGAGAACTAACGACTCCAACGACAAGAAACGACTTGAAGGGTGTGGCTTAAAAGGGGGAGGGGAAGCATACATTATTATTATTATTATTATTAATGTTAGTAATTATTTTATTTTTAGTAAGATACAAGAGCTTGAAGCAGAGTTAGTCAAAGTCCAGTCCAAGTATGTCATATTACTGAAGGAAGCTCAGACTCCGAAACACAGTAAGACTATTGAAAAAGAGTATATACATACATGTACATGTGCAGTATTTAAAAGTTGGCATATGTTGTTGTATTTATATGATAAAAGTGGAGTTTTAATACATGTGTAACTGTAAGTTTTTTGTGAAAACTACAGGCTTACTTACATGTACATGTACATGTACTTAAGCTTTAAAACTTATTTTGACTCTAAGCCTGAAAGATTAAGAAACACATGTTAATGTACACGTACATGTAATGGATGATGAGAGATTCACAGAGTAGGTGTATGTATTTTGTCTTTGTCCTACACTCTCTATTGTCCACATTCCTTTCTCTTTACTCTTCTTCTCTCTCTCTCTTTTTGTGTCTTCATCTCAAGGCCATGATTCAGATGTTGTGAGTCAAATGATGGCAGAGGCAATGGAGCAGCAAGAGACTGGAAAGGATAGAAGCAGGTCCATTATTATAATTTTAAAATACACACAATGTACTTGTACATGTAATTATGAAGTGTAGAAAATTTGAGCTAATTCTGATCAAAATGAGATTTTTTATGAATTTAAAAAAGTTAAATGCTCCAAAATCAGGCCAAAGTCCCTCTACTAAAAATAGCTAAAGAAATTTTTTTATTTATTTGATATTTTGAAGCCAAGCATGCTTTTAACCTCACTTAGCATGCTTTGTGTGAAGCCGTGAGTGTTGCAATGATAATATCAAATATTAATTTATTATTTTTTATTTATACATACATGTTCATGTTCAGTTCTGATACCCAGTATGATGCGTATGGCTTCAAGTACGAGAAACTCGAGGCAGACCCTGATGAGTCCCTCGACTCTTATGCTAAGAGACTGGACCAAGCCCAGCAACCTGATGTAATTAATAACCATTAATAACCATTAATAACTATTAATAACTTATTGCTCCACCCACTGATGTACTAATTGCCCCTTTAGGAAGCCCTGGCTAGTCATATTGCTAAGTGGGATCACTTCATGACCCAGTACACTGGAGGCAGAGAGCTAGTGTCTACTGTGAGTCTCATGTTCATTTTACTTGTACTGTATTATGATTTGTGTGTGGGGATGCTTTTTGAGTGAATTATGTGAAGGATCTCTATAAAATGTTGAATTAAAGTGACATACAAAAACTAAAAATGAAAAAGTTAAAATCAGTTTTATTGATATAATTAGGCTGAATTGAAGTTGTTAATTAGAGGGGGCGTACCCATGCAGCATAGGGGGCGTGTCTGGAAATTCTGTGTCAGACGTACAATTCAAAATCGATATGTAAGTTAATTAACTAGTGATTAATAGTTAATTAACTTGATGTCTCTCTCTCTCTTAGATACCAGGATTCTATTATCAAATATTAGCAGATAATGTATGAAACACCATCACTCTCTCCTCTCTCTCTCTTTATTTTCTAGCTGCCATGTTATATCTTTCCTTTCTTTTCTCCCTCCTCTCTCCTTTTCCATAGGCCAGCAAGACGTCAGTTGCTTTGAGTCAAATTGAGTTAGACTTGTTAAGGACACTCCCATCAAATAAATATTACAATCACGCATCAGCACCTGGTGTAAGTATATTCACTTATTATTATTATTATTATTATTATTATTATTATTATTATTATTATCATCATCATCATTAATACGGATCAATTTATGAAAAATTGTTCCATGATCCAAGTGGATTGAAATAATGCTGCATTGATCTTGCCCATGCCTAGGGGGTGTGGTCAACATAATTTTTCAATGAGAAATAAAACTGCTTGCAATTTTTTACTGCTTGCAAGTTTGGCATTTATGACCTTCTAAGAATTATACATGTCGTATGATTGTCCTTAATGGACAGTCCTCATGCACAGAACTGTCTTTTTATAATAAATTAAGATAGCTTGTATGTGCGTGACATTGATTATCATTGCTTTAATCAAAATATTTTTAAAAAATTGTCCTGAATAATAACTAATCAAAAAGTAATAACTAATCAAAAAGTATTTTTAAAATTGTCCTGAAGTTCTTAAAAGTACTGAAAGTTCTAAACTACGATAAAATGAGTGTCCGTTTACCAAGAATGCTCACTTTTTCCCTTGAGGATCATATATGTAAGCAGTAGCATGAGCAATATTGTTGTGAGCAGAAGGCTCATCACGCTTCACACATATAATCCCAGAGCATTCAGGAGACACACTAAACTGTGGCTTATGTCCAGACGTAAAGGAAAAAGAAAATGCGAAGGTGGCATCATTTATTGTGAGTATAAAACTGCCTGAAATGTTATCAGTGGTACTAGTAGCCTATTATAGAAAAAAATGAATTATAAAATTAAAATACTGTGATAGTATGGAGTCAGAACATTCCGTGTACCCACCATACAAGACAGTTCTGTTGCAGTAATTTTTGATTAATTTAATCTTTAGACAATCCACTCTTGCCCAGAATATAGAAAGCTATTTGTAGAGTGCCTGCAATAGAATTGTCTTGTGTATGGAGAGGAAGCTTTACGTTTGCCCTATACACTCCACAGCCTCTCAGTGAGATATTAAAAGTCATCACATTAACATACCCATCCTGCAGCTGGCTCTTCATTAACATGATCTGGTTTAAAAGTGAAAACCTCTCCATTGCTTTGCAGACTGCTGATAACTCCCTCAATCCCAGTCATATTATAGATAGTCATACCATAAGCTATAAAAATAGAAATTAAATCACTGATAATGTTGCAGCTGGCACTTACATTTTGCCATGTTTAGGTATAGTAACAATGAAAAAAAGAGAAGCTCTAATCACTGCTTATTGTCTGGAAAATAAATGAAACTGATGCTAGCTTGCTTCTGTTTTATAGACCTCTCTTGCTGCTAAGTATATTCATGGCTGTTGTTAATTTAATTACCTGCTCATTCCAATTATAGTGGAAAAATTGTGGCAAGCCCAAGCAATATGTTATTATATAATAATTAAATTTTGATAGCACTCATTTGATCATAATTGTAGTGAGTGAGCAATTATATAATAATTAAATTTTGATAGTACTCATTTGATCATAATTGTAATGAGTGAGCAATTTAATATCAATTTAATTGCTCAGGCTCACCACAATTATAAACAAAAGAGTATTATCAAAATTTGTAATTGATAATCAATCACAACATTTGATAGTACTTGTTTGATCATAATTGTAGTGAGTGAGCAATTATATAATAATTAAATTTTGATAGTACTTATTTGTTTATAATTGGGGCAAGCCTTTGTGCTTATCTCTATAGTATCTTTCTTTCCTTCTCCTCTAACTTATCTTATTGCCTTATCTGCCTAAAGTTATTATCAGTATTATTGCTTTGTAACTAGTCTATTTTTATTATTTTAATATTATTTTTAAAATTATTATTCTTATGATTATTTTAATTTTTATAGATAGCAAAGTTAAGGCGGGTGCTAGTTGCATACAGCTGGTATGATTCGTCAGTTGGTTACTGTCAAGGGCTCAACAGACTGGCGGCCATTGCACTTTTATTCCTTGAAGAAGAAGACGCCTTCTGGACTCTGGTTGCTGTGGTACTTCATTTATTACCTCCGGACTATTACGACAAGACTTTAATAGGTTCACAAACTGACCAGGTACCTCTCTCTTTTTCTTTCTCTCTTTTTAAAATTCTTTTTTTTAGAAAGTTCTTAGTGAGTTGATTACGGATAAAATGGCAATGCTTGGAGGTCATTTGTCAACNTGCGAGTAAGAGGAGGAGGAGGGAGGGAGGGGGAGGGAGGGAGGGAGGGTGAGGGAGAGAGAGAGAGAGAGGGAGGGAGAGAAAGAAAAGTAATGTTTTATTACATTTACTTGTACATATTTTCATTTTTTAGGATTAATTTCTCACTGATCACTTTCAACTGGTTTCATACTCTCTTCATCGATAACTTCCCAATCGATGTAATCATCAAATTATTATTATTATTATTATTATTATTATTATTATTATTATTATTGCTATTTCTTGAATTCCTTCTTTCTCCTCTTAGACCACTCTCAGGATTTGGGATACTTTCTTATACGAGGGCAGTAAAGTTTTATTCCGCTATGCCATGGCCGTCTTCAAAGAGAACGAGGAAGAATTACTGAAACAGGAAAACTCAATACAAATATTCAACAAGATGAGAACAATGGCTCAGCGATCGTCAAACATTAACAAATTAACTCAAGTGAGGACATTTATTAAGGACACCATCAGGCTTAATAGTTAATACAGAGGTGTCCTCATTTTAGAGGTACTTTTGTATAGGTTTGTACCAATTGGGACATTACAAAATGTCTTCATTATAAAGGTGTCCTCATTATAAAGGCTACACTGTACATGTACATCTATGTGTTTTTAGATTGCATTTCATGACCCAATGATGAGAAACTTTTCCAAAAGGAAGATAACACAGAGAAGGGACTACCATCGATCCTTAGTACAGGTCTGTATGTTGATGCATGTTAAATCAATGCTTCCTTCTCTCCTCTCTCTCCTTAGGCTGAGCAGAACTCCATTGAAATTGAGAGAGTGAAACGGAAACATGATTCTCCGAGATACAATGATGTCGATAGCGATGATGACGATACATGAAAGATACTTCAGTAAATATTATTTTATAGACTTTTAGTAATGTAAGTTCACACTTACCCACGGAGTGTGTTTTATCATTATTTATTATTATTATTATTGTTTTTTAAAACTGTTTTTTCTTTTCTTTCACTATAATAATTCTGCTGATTTTTATAGTAATATCGGAAAAAATGTTTTTTATTACACTATAACACACAGTCTAGTTTAATGATTTCTGCAAAATTATTGTTATATAGTAAGACTGTAGAAACAAAAGGGGGTGGGGTTAAAGATTCAAGCCAGTCTGTAATGTTTATAGATAATAATAATTATATGCTAGTTCAAGTGGTAATGTTACTATGTATCAATCACATTTTGATAGTAAACTTAATTGCTCAGGTTCACCACAATTATGATCAAAGTACTATCAAATTTTGTGGTTGATATTCAATGACTACATGTACTCTTTTGTTCATAATTGGAGCAAGCCCGAGTGCTTATCTCTAGTGTAATACTTATGCTAATACTCATGCTGTTTTATTATGTAAACAGTAGCATGAGCAACGTAGTTGTCAGAACCAACTACTTCCTTCTTTGCAGTTGTATGATTTGGAGAAGAAGGCACACTAAAACTCTGGCTTTTGTCCATATGTATAGGGAAAAGAAACCTCAAAAGTCATTTCGTGGGAAGGATTTATTGTGAACTTAAAACTGCTTGAAATGCTATTGCTGACTTCAGTAGCCTATATGGAAAAAAGTTAATTATAAAATTAAAATACTGTGATAGTACGGAGTCAGGACATTGCATATATCCACCATAGAAGGCAATTCTATTGCAGCAATTTGTGGTTATTTTAATCTTCAGACAATAATGCACTGTTACCCAGAATTAGGGCGAAGTAAATTAAATTACAACTATGCTTTTAGGCACTGCTCCGATTTCCACCCTACTATGCTTTGAAATGAATCCATTATTATGCTAATAGTTTAAGCTTTACTCAAATGTCGACTATCAAGTTACATAGTCATGCATCTGTTAAAATTGTAATAATGCCAGAATCTGAAATGTTTTCAGTGACTATGAGTCACTAGAAAATAGAATGGTCTAAGTCAGTGGACTTGCCACACTTGCATAGGTGGGTACTAGCCTAGGCAGTTGGGCTGTTGTACAAGTACTTGTACCACCTGCCATATTGAATTGAAATCATTTGGTCAGGGGTATAGGGCCGGACATTTTGACCCATTATGCTAACACAATAACTTGCCCTACTATGCTCCAAATTATGCTTGCATAATTTACCTAGCCCTACCCAGAAGATAGAAAGCTGCCTGTCAACATGTTGCTTGCATCATCAGAGTAACCAAGGATTGCCTCAGACATGGGGCAGCAAGCACTTGCTAAAATGCTTGAAGCACATCCTAAAGCACTTGTGAAAATGCTTAAGCACAAGCACAAGCACTAATGTTTTAATTTAAAATGTGCTTCAAGCAGTACCTAAACTAAAGCACTGTTAAAAGTGCTTAAAGCACAACTAAAGCACTCTATCTGTAATTTAAGGCAATGCTTGCGGCACTTAGGCTCTGAAAATACCTCTCAATCTTAATCTTCAAATAGATTGAAGTAATAAAATCTGGTAGCTTCTTTGTGGTTGTGGCCATCTTTAAAGGTTTAACTGAAAGCAGGTCTCATGCATATGTTATGATAATAAGATTTAATTTAGCAATGTAAGTTCACACTTACCCATGGAGTGTGTTTTAACATTATTTATTATTAGTAACGCGGTAGCGTTACTAAGTAGGATTCACCCCCAAACAAAATGGCTGCAACGACTTTTGCAGCCTTGCTATACCGGGAAAACGAGCTCCTATGCTTACCAGACTTTATAGAGGACCTCATCTTGACCAGAGGATTCCAATGGTTCCCATAGCGTGGCTCTAGACCTTGTCTAAGAGAAAAGCCAAAAATCGGCGAACCGGCCGTTTTGTTCAGCCACCCTTTTCATCTTCTTCATCATCAAGAAGTCCTGTCAATCCAGTTGTCGGTGTGTATCTCAGTATCAGTTGGTGCTACAAGGATAATTCTTACACCAATCTACTCCAACAGTCTATGCGCAGGTCCATGTCCCATCAGATCATTCTTCAAGGAAAGAAAAAGTGATACTGTCAGTATCACTTTTTCTTTCTGTGACTGCTGGATAGCTGCATGCCGCCATTTTGTTAATTAAGGAAGCATGTGCTGATTGTGCTCCAAAATTTGGGTGTGGTCGCGCATGCTCAGATAGATCTGCAGCTTTGCAAGAAGCAATTAATTTTTTTACCAAGCTATGCTTGGAATCAACTACTGCAATACTTTAGTGGAGGTTTTCAGCTAAAAGAAGGTATTAATCTTACATGTTACTGTTTTATCAAGTGTATGATTTTATTTTATTTTAAAAAACAAACAATTTATATATGATATGCAATGATAATATGAATGACAACAGCCTGGAAGAACAGGAATAGCTGCAACATAGCATGCAGGGAAGATGGACACTCTCAGCTCACAGCTTCTTGAACAAGGGACTTGTGTCAAGACTAGTATTAATTTCACTTGTCATCAGGATATTTGATATTCCTTCAGCATGTCTATTCAATGCTGTCTCTCATAAATG
>NW_003546265.1:342625-343813 GCF_000090795.2 Amphimedon queenslandica | reverse complement strand
ATTTCGTATTTTCGTTGGTCGTTCGGAATCCTACTTAACCTTGTTTTTTTTTAATATTTTATGTTTTATTATTATTATTATTGTTTTTAAAAACTGTTTTTCTTGTCTTTCACTATAAATGACATGAAAAACAGTTTGAGTACAGAGAAAGCAGAGATGCCTACCAATTTTTAACTATAAACATTAATGACACTAATCAATGATTGTTGTTAAGGATAAAAAATTGAATATTTTTATTCTCAATAACATTTTCATAAAAGTATCGGTATCAACCATGTTAATGCAATTTGCACAAAATAATCAGCTGGTTAATATCGGTTTTGAAAAATGTGTATCGGTGCATCACTAACTGACAACATCTGAATCATGGCCTTGAGATGAAGACACAAAGAGAGAGAGAGAGAGAAGAGTAAAGAGAAGGAAATGTGGACAATAGAGAATGTAGGACATAGACAAAATACAGCACATCCTTCAATACAATAGTCTTACTGTGTTTCGGAGTCTGAGCTTCTTTCAGTAATATGACGTACTTGGACTGGACTTTGACTAACTCTGCTTCAAGCTCTTGTATCTTACTAAAAATAAAATAAATAATAATAAATAAATAATAATAATAATAATAATAATAATAATAATAATAATAATAATAATAATAATAATAATAATAATAATAATAATAATAATAATGGGGCAATCACTTTAAGCATTTGTGCTTAAATGCTCCTACATGCTCTTACTCTCTCTCTTTCTCTCTTTCCTTCTCTACAGACATTCTGATCTTCAAGATAAAGTCAGGTAATATTAATAACTATTATTACATAGAAAGTTTGAGCTGATTCCAATTTCAATTTTTAATGTTATGGCCATTTTTAAAAGTTAATTGGCCAAAATCTGAATTCAAAAAATGGCTCCAAAATCACTCCCAATTTTTATTACGTTATTAGGAAAGAATTGATTAAAAATTCTAGTGATAATGATGATAAAATTGACGTTTTAACTCAAAGGGACCAACTGATACAATCAGTGAGTGTGTTAACATTGTGTCAACAACTTGTTCGATTAGCATTTACTGTCATATTAATTTGGTGTTAACTCTGCATTCATTTCGCATCAAAATAGTTGCCGAATACCCTCGAATCTTTGAGAATAGAAAACGACAGAATCGAAACCGAACTAAAGTAATAATTA
>NW_003546265.1:339240-340584 GCF_000090795.2 Amphimedon queenslandica | reverse complement strand
AGATTTTTCGTGATAAGAATAGGCAATGATTGCCATACTTACAAAATCTTACGATTTCATAGTAAATCCTATGAAATCACATAAGATCTTGCTGGGATTTTTACTAGGGTGGAGGGCAAGTGCCAAACGAGTGAGTCTGTCCACGTGTGCCGGAATTTTTGTAGTTTCTAAAAAATCAAATTAAATTAAATTAAGCATTAAAACATATTAAGCTCACAAATCGAAATTATATACATGTACATTTCATCATACGTATGTTGAAAATGTAATTAGCTCCGCCTCTTTTCTAGTCCTCAGGACGTGATGCTCCCGACAACCACTAAGATGTTGGAACTTGAAATAATAAAACTCAAAGTAAGCCACGCCCAGTGACGATACCTGTTACTAGACTCCTCCCTCTAGGAAACTGTAGGCGCTTATAAAGAACAGAATGCGTTTCTGTCTCAGGAAATAGTCGAATTAAATAACTTGAGAACTAACGACTCCAACGACAAGAAACGACTTGAAGGGTGTGGCTTAAAAGGGGGAGGGGAAGCATACATTATTATTATTATTATTATTATTATTATTATTATTATTATTATTATTATCATTATTATTAATGTATTATTTTTTTAGTAAGATACAAGAGCTTGAAGCAGAGTTAGTCAAAGTCCAGTCCAAGTACGTCATATTACTGAAGGAAGCTCAGACTCCTAAACACAGTAAGACTGTTGAAAAAGAGTGTATACCAACATGTACATGTACAGTATTTAAATGTTGGCATATGTTGTTGTATTTATATGATAAAAGTGGAGTTTTAAGTACATGTGTAACTGTAAGTTTTTTTGTGAAAACTACAGGCTTACTCACATGTACATGTACTTAAGCTTTAAAACTTATTTTGACTCTAAGCCTGAAAGATTAAGAAACACGTGTTCATGTACATGTACATGTAATAGTTGATGAGAGATTCACAGAGTAGGTGTGATGTATTATGTCTTTGTCCTACACTCTCTATTGTCCATATTTCCTTCTCTTTACTCTTCTTCTCTCTCTCTCTTTTTGTGTCTTCATCTCAAGGCCATGATTCAGATGTTGTTAGTCAAATGATGGCAGAAGCAATGGAACAGCAAGAGACTGGAAAGGATAGAAGCAGGTACATTATTATAATTTTAAAACACACACAATGTACTTGTACTTGTACATGTAATTATGTTGTGTAAAAAATTTGAGCTAGTTCCAATCAAAATGAGATTATTTATGGATTTTAAAAAGTTAACTGCTCCAAAATCAGGCCAAAGTCCCTCTACTAAAAATAGCTAAAGAAAATTTTCAATTTTTCTGATATTTTGAAGCCAATTA
>NW_003546265.1:335715-339177 GCF_000090795.2 Amphimedon queenslandica | reverse complement strand
TTTTTCTGATATTTTGAAGCCAATTAAGTATGCTTTTAACCTCACTTAGCATGCTTTGTGTGAAGCCCTGAGTGTTGCAATAATAATATGAAAAATATTAATTTTTTATTTTTTATTCATACATACATGTTCATATATAGTTCTGATACCCAGTATGATGCGTACGGTTTCAAGTACGAGAAACTCGAGGCAGACCCTGATGAGTCTCTGGACTCTTACGCTAAGAGACTGGACCAAGCCCAGCAACCTGACGTAATTAATAACCATTAATAACTACTAATAACTTATTGCTCCACCCACTGATGTACTAATTGCCTCTTTAGGAAGCCCTAGCTAGTCATATCGCTAAGTGGGATCACTTCATGGCCCAGTACACTGGAGGCAGGGAGCTAGTGTCTACTGTGAGTCTAGTGTTCATTTTACTTGTACTGTATTATGTTTTGTGTGTGGGTGATTTTTGAGTGAATTATGTGAAGGATCTATATAAAATGCTGAATTAAAGTGACATCCAAAAACTAAAAATGAAAAAGTTAAAATCAGTTTTATTGATATCATTAGGCTGAATTGAAGTTGTTAATTAGAGGGGGCGTACCCATGCAGCATAGGGGGCGTGTCTGGAAATTCTGTGTCAGACGAACGATTCAAAATCGATATGTAAGTTAATTAACTAGTTATTAATAGTTAATTAACTTGATGTCTCTCTCTCAGATACCAGGATTCTATCATCAAATATTAGCAGATAATGTACGAAATGCCATCACTCTCTCCTCTCTCTTTATTTTCTAGCTGCCATATTATATCTTTTCTTTTTTCTCTCCCTCCTTTCCCCTCCTCCATAGGCCAGCAAGACGTCAGTTGCTTTGAGTCAGATTGAGTTAGACTTGTTAAGAACACTTCCATCAAATAAATATTACAATCACGCATCAGCACCTGGTGTAAGTATATTCACTTATTATTATTATTATTATTATTATTATTATTATTATTATTATTATTATCATTATCATTATCATTATTATTATTATTATTATTATTATTATTATTTTATTATTATTATTATTATTATTATTATTATTATTATTATTATTATTATTAATACGGATCAATTTATGGAAATTGTCCCATGATCCAAGTGGATTGAAATAATGCTGCATTGATCTCGCCCATGCCTAGGGGGTGTGGTTAACATAATTTTCCAATGAGAAATAAAACTGCTTGCAATTTTTTACTGTAGACAAATCTTCATTGGCCATGCAACAATTTTTGTCTATTTTTTGGCTTCAGAGTGTCACAAAAACTGCACATAAATAATGAGATTAAGACCTTCTTTAAATACAATTAAGATGAGGTCTGAATGAAATGTGGTATATTGCTGCTCCAATTATACAAAAGACCATTAAAAATGAACAATGATAACTGGACATAATAAAATAATATACTAACTATTAATAACATCAGCTTATTATATTCCATTCAAAAAGACATACGTAGCTATCACTTAAAATTAATCTGCATGTTGTAATATATGTACCGGTATGTATAAACAAGTGTTTCAAAGGTGACTGTCATTTTCAGGATCATGCAACAAAAGTTTGGCATTTATGAACTTCTAAGTTAATTCATACAGGTACGTATGATTGTCCTTAATGGACAGTCCTCATGCACAGAACTGTCTTTTAATAACAAATTAAGATAGCTTGTACTTGCGTGATATTTATTATCATTGCTTTAATCAAAATATTTTTAAAAATTGTCCTAAGTTCCTAAAAGTAATAATTAATCAAAAAATATTTTTAAAAAATTGTCCTGAAGTTCTTAAAAAGTACTAAAAGTTCTAAACTACAATAGAATGAGTGTCCGTTTACCAAGAATGTTCACCGTTTACCAAGAATGCTCACTTTGTCTTTTACTTTGTTTGTATGTAAACAGCACAATGAGCAATGTTGTGTTCAGCAGCAGGTTTTTTTGTATAGTCTATCATTATCTTCCCACTAGAATCCTTATCCACAGAAAACACTGGGTCTTGTCGGATTGTATAATTAAACTCAAATTGGAATTTGACTCCATCTATTGCGAAAGAAAAACTGCCTGAAATTTTCTCACCACTGCTAATAGCCTATATTTAAAAAGTGAACTATAAAATTAAAATACTGTGATAGTGCAGAGTCAGAACATTGCATGTGCCCACCATACAAGACAATTCTATTGCAGCAATTTGTGAGTAATTTAATCCTTAGACAATGTACTGTTGCCCAGAATATAGAAAGCTGCTTGTTAACATGTTGCTTGTATTATCAAAGTAACCAAAGACTGCCTGCAATAGAATTGCCTTATGTATGGGGAGGAGGGCTTTAGGTTTGCCCTATACACTCCACAGCCTCTCGGTGAGATATTTAAAGTTACCAGATTAACTTACCCATCCTAGACTTGGCTTTTCATTAACATTCGTTGGAGTGAAACATGGTTCTTCTGAACCATTACTTGTCACATCACCAACTTTTCCCGGAAGCCCAGTCAAATTATAGATGATCACACTGTAAGCTATTAAAATGGAAATCAAATCACTGATGATATTATAACTTGCACTTACATGCCATGTCTATTGGTATAGTAACAATAAAACAAGAGAAACTTCAACCGGCACTGTTTATCGTCTGGAAAATAGATAAAACTGATGCAAGCTTGCTTCAGTTTTATAGACCTCTCTTGCTGCTAAGTATATTCATGGCTGTTGTTAATTTAATTACCTGCCCATTCCAATTATGGTGGCATAATTGTGACGAGCCTGAGCAATATGTTACTATATATCAATTACATTTTGATAGTACTCATTTGATCATAATTGTAGTGAGTGAGCAATTATATAATAATTAAATTTTGATAGTACTCATTTGATCATGATTGTGGCAAGCCTGAGCAATTTAATATCAATTTAATTGCTCAGGCTCACCACAATTATAAACAAAAGAGTATTATCAAAATTTGTGATTGATAATCAATCACAAATTTTGATAGTACTCATTTGATCATAATTGTGGCGAGCCTGAGCAATTACATGTATATAATAATCAAATTTTGATAGTACTTATCTGTTTATAATTGGGGCAAGCCTTTGTGCTTATCTCTATAGTATCTTTCTTTCCTTCTCCTCTAACTTATCTTATTGCCTTATCCGCCTAAAGTTATTATCAGTATTATTGTTTTGTAACTAGCCTATGTGGACTTTTGGAAAAGAATTATTATTTTTAAAATTATTATTCGTATGATTATTTTAATTTTTATAGATAGCAAAGTTAAGGCGGGTGCTAGTTGCATACAGCTGGTATGATTCGTCAGTCGGTTACTGTCAAGGGCTTAATAGACTGGCCGCCATTGCACTTTTATTCCTCGAAGAAGAGGACGCCTTCTGGACTCTGGTTGCTGTGGTACTTCATTTATTACCTCCGGACTATTACGACAAGA
>NW_003546265.1:334112-335705 GCF_000090795.2 Amphimedon queenslandica | reverse complement strand
ACTGATCACTTTTAACTGGTTCATACTCTCTTCATCGATAACTTCCCAATCGATGTAACCATCAAATTATTATTATTATTATTATTATTATTATTATTATTATTATGATTATTATTATTATTATTATTTCTTGAATTCCTTCTTTCTCCTCTTAGACCACTCTCAGGATTTGGGATACTTTTTTATACGAGGGCAGTAAAGTTTTATTCCGCTATGCCATGGCTGTCTTCAAAGAGAACGAGGAAGAATTACTGAAACAGGAGAACTCGATACAAATATTCAACAAGATGAGAACAATGGCTCAGCGATCGTCAAACATTAACAAATTAACTCAAGTGAGGACATTTATTAAGGACACTATTGGGCTTAATAGTTAATACAGAGGTGTCCTCATTTCAGAGGTACTTTTGTATAGGCTTGTACCAATTGGGACATTACAAAATATCCTCATTATAAAGGTGTCCTCATTATAAAGACTACACTGTACATGTATGTACATTTATTTCTCTATCTTTAGATTGCATTTCATGACCCAATGATGAGAAACTTTTCCAAAAAGAAGATAACACAGAGAAGGGACTACCATCGATCCTTAGTACAGGTCCGTATGTTGATTCATGTTAAATCAATGCTTCCTTCTCTCCTCTCTTCCTCTCTCTCCTTAGGCTGAGCAGAACTCCATTGAAGTCGAGAGAGTGAAACGGAAACATGATTCTCCAAGATACAATGATGTCGATAGCGATGATGATGATACATGAAAGATATTTCAATAAATATTATTTTATAGACTTTTAGCAATGTAAGTTCACACTTACCCACGGAGTGTGTTTTATCATTATTTATTATTATTATTATTGTTTTTTAAAACTGTTTTTTCTTTTCTTTCACTATAATAATTCTGCTGATTTTTATAGTAATATTGGAAAAAATGTTTTTTATTACACTATAACACACAGTCTAGTTTAATGATTTCTGCAACATTATTGTTATATAGTAAGACTGTAGAAACAAAAGGGGGTGGGGTTAAAGATTCAAGCCAGTCTGTAATGTTTATAGATAATAATTATTATATGCTAGTTCAAGTGGTAATCTTCTGAGACTGAATATGAGAGGAATACTGACGGCCATTGTAAAGGAGAAAGAAAAGAAGACAGTCACTAAGCAGACTAGGGGCAGAGCTCATCCTGCAAGTAAGTGGGTGGGGCTGATCTGAATAAACAACCGTGCCCTAGAGAATAGTCAGAATACGGAAACACGTGGCTCAGTTCAACTCCGTGAGAGTGCTTCAAAGATTTTGAGACCTTAGGCCTTGAGTAAACTACAAAAAGTTTACTAACAGATTGTGTATAACTATCAACAAGAATGAAATGCATTTCTACTATAGTTCAGTTTTTAAAGGGAAACAGACATCCAAATTAAGTTTTTTATTTTATGGTCTTAATATGATTGCCTGACCATTTTAATAATGTGTTCCATAGTCTAAAAAATTTTATTCACTAAGATATGAGCCTTCAAAGATGCCCTTTTTGCTTCTTGCAGTGTTACTTCCTGTCGGTGGGTGTGGCTAAACGTGACGTCATAGTAGGAATGCTT
>NW_003546265.1:300968-333757 GCF_000090795.2 Amphimedon queenslandica | reverse complement strand
CCTACATTTTCTGATACATATTGATGCATATACTTATGCTATGTAAAAGTTTGAACTGATTCCAACAAATAATTTTTGAAGTTATGAGCATAATAATAATATGATGCCATACGATCAGTCACTGCTATGATTGTCAGCTGATGCAATGGGTATGCACTTTTAACTTTTATTCCAACATTGAACCAACAAAAACCAATTGAAAATACTTGCAAACTTAACAACTAAACTCTAACTAAAATAACACTAATAAGCTGAACACACTATTGTTCAAGCTGGCAAATGTACAGTCCCTAGAATGTTAGTTGCTTGAGTTCGTCATCCGTGGGGTGATCTTGAGGGTTCCCTGCCATAACATGCACAATACTCTTGTATGCAATGAGCAGGGTTGTTTCTTTAGTGGTACGTACCATTCCCCTGGTAGAATTAAGGAGCTGTACTTTATACTGGAGCTCCATGCCGTATATCTTGTCTCCAACTGTCTTGATTACCTGCCTCTTTTGCCATCTCATCAGCTCTTCCATTTCCTTTGTGGAGGCCATTGCTTGTATCATTGCAGATGCAGTGTCCACTATGAATTTCTTCCTGGGTGGTTGGGAAAGAGGTTTTCTATGTTTGCAACAATTTTTGTTTTGTCTGCAAGATCACCATATCTGATGACGAGTGCATCTTGATCGTCGCAGCTTTTTGATATAACGTTCTCAGTAATGATAGGGGTAAGGGGAATTATTTCTTGCTTTAGCTTCTCGAGTTGCTCCTTCACTTCTGTGTCCCGTTCTGTTTCCTCCTTTGTTGCATCAGGTGCTGGTGGTGATGATGGTGATGATGATGATGATGATGATGAATTACCCATTCTTACAGTAAACAATACACTTCACAATACTTTCAGCTACACAACTTTGCAATATCTAAAGCTGTTTCTCTGTACCATCTTATTAAATTGTCTTTTCATGAACAATAGAGCCGGTGCCCTACTTGTCTGAGGCTTTGGATGCCGCCGCTTCTTAAACAATGCAGCCGGCCGGCCAGGATGAACAATAAAGCCGGTTCCCCATCGTTATACACATTATACACAGATACATGTAAAAGTCTCAGAATTCTGAAGTACAGTGGTAATTCCAGCTAACTTAATATCAAAACAGGTGGTTTCTGCACTTTCAACATCAGTAATGTACTAATGAATGTACTGTACATTTATTATCACTCAATAACACATTAGTGCTTTACACATTTAATTTATAGTATATTGTAACTGGCAGGAGATGCATCATTGAAACCTCAAGGACACACAACTAGCCACACAAAATGAATTATTTAAATCATTGTAGCACTAAAAAATTCATTAAAAACCAATTTGGCACAATTATAACACAGAAAAACAACGAAAATATTTATAAGATCTAAAAATAATAATGTCTTAAAAACCATACATGCATCTGAGCAACATTTAAACAGAGAATATCTGGTCACAGTGATCAGTGACAAACTTGATGAGTCCATTAGCGTTACTGGGAGTCGTGTTGGGGAAGAAGGAGGGGCCACAAGAGGTTGCTAAGATACCACTGGTCATGTGATTGTCTTCGGAATTCTCAGCAATCTGTGAATGAGAATAAAGGAAAGAGTGAAGGACACATTTAGTTTGAACATTATTATGTACATGAATTATAATCGTTAGTAATTGAAGGCCACATTTAGTTTGAATATATGTCAAAGTACTTCACACCATTCATGAATTATTTATTAATGATGATTGTACCTTTTTGAAAAGCTCTGCTAACATTCTCAGAGATGCCAGAGTTATGTCATCAAAATCGTCAACAGCTTCTTTAAAAGACTGCACCTACAGTAAGTACATTATAAAATTTAACAAAGAGTCATTATATCAGTTAAGAATGAACTTAAAAATAGAAATACATTCTAGGCTATCTATCTCCTTACATCGTGATTTCTTGACGATTGTACAACTCTTGCCAAATGGTCTCTATTGGATATTAGCGGATAAGGTTTCTCCCGGTAGTAGATCTTGAGTAGTCCAGT
This sequence comes from Amphimedon queenslandica, assembly GCF_000090795.2. Classification (NCBI taxonomy): domain Eukaryota; kingdom Metazoa; phylum Porifera; class Demospongiae; order Haplosclerida; family Niphatidae; genus Amphimedon; species Amphimedon queenslandica. Next base: position 331,723 of record NW_003546265.1, on the reverse strand, counting down.
AATTACGTTAGGATCATGTATTTCAGACAAATCCACAAATTCACCTACAAAATGGACACTAAAATAATTACTACTCTCATTAATAATATATGCAATGTAATACTGGTCATTCCTTGACCTCAACTGTTACAAGTTGATAGCATTATATTAGTGCTCATTGCTCACCTGCTACAAACTGTCTCCTCAATTGTTTGATGATACTCAGGTCTCCTGGTATACGAAACAGTCCCGGCTCCTTGAGAATGTCCTCTTTATTTAGATATGAGATACACTGGACCAACAGCGGATCCACTATACCAGTCGACAAGGTCTCTGTTACAAAGAAAAAATATATAAAATAAAAATAAAATTGATACAGTACGCACACGTATGTATGTGACACAATAAAATTGAATATTAGCAATACTGAGAATTATTATTGAGCAAAGGATATTAAAATGTTCTATTTAAAGGAGTACTGACAATAGAAGCCTGTCTACTGTAAGGAGTGTAACTAATTATGTGCATACTAGGAATGGAAATATGTGATCATCTATCAACAATACACTACTCATTCTTACGTACCTGGATATCTCTCACTATTGTATGTGGTGGGATTAGGTCTATGGCCTCTCACAGTAATGGCCCTACGCCAGTTTGAAGGAGAGCGACTAGCATCACCTCTTGAACTAAATAAATAAATATTAAAATAGAAGGGCTCTTGTCATACTTAACAGTTAACTAAAATGGTAATCTTTTAAGTAAACACACAAGTTTTTTTTATAAATGTACATGCACATAATTTTCATAGTAGATGCTAATATATGCACAAGTACAAATCAGTATTGATTTACCTGTGATGGACTGTCCTGTTTCTTCGCAGGTTCCTGAAACTTTCCTTGACCTTCCCAAGCATCTTGCGTCCTTGTCCTGGAGACGGACACGGAGAGGAGGAAGGAGAAGCCACTGAAGTGTCTCCGATCGATTCATCTTCAGGTAAAGTCCCAAGACTCTCAGATTTCGAATTAGTTTCATCTGCTGATACTTGACTCGTCTTCTCAGTATTATCCGGTTGAACAGGCTCTGGCGATGTTACTGGACTATTCTCTGAAGATACCTTACTCTGGACTGGTGAGACGGAAGGTCGTGGGGGCCTTTTAGGAGGTGCTTTAGAGGATTCTGGAGGCGTACCCTCGTTTGTTTTTAAAGACCTCATAGAGTGAGGAGTATGCTGGGGGCTGTGCCTTGAGTCAATGATAAGAGGAGGAGTCGGAGGTGGTCTCTTTCTAGCTAGTTTAGCCTCACTTATTCTAGGGGGAGAGGAGGAAGGAGGAGGAGGGAAGGGACGTGGAGGGCGTGACAAAGGCGGAGGCGGCCTCTTGGGAGGGGCAGGCCTGTCCTTGACGAGGGGAGGAGATGGAGAAGACAAAACTTGATCAGTAGGAGGAGGAGGAGGAGCCCGTGACTTTTGAGTAGCCACATGAATGTCCTTTTGAGGAATGCTAGGAGAATTAGCTGGACTTGATGAAGTTTTCTCAGAAATTGAATACAACGGATCAGTAATGACTGGTATATTAGTATTACTCGGTGGAGTGATAGACATGGCTTCATCTTCATCAGTAGTTGGAGAGAACGCATCAAAGACTGGAATATCTGTGGTAGGTGAATTCAAAGGAGACTGTGGTGATATCTTATTAATTGTTTCAATATCAACAAACATTCTCTCTCCCATTGAGCTACTTCTAGTAAGCTGTCCGGTACTAGTAGATAGTCTTTTTGATTCGTACTGAAGTACTGTCTCCTTTACAGAATTACTGCGTCGCATCTTCTTGGCAATATAAGCACCAGAGTATCTTCTTTGTCCAGATAAAGGATCAGTGGAGTCACTAGCTGACCTGCTTTTACTGCCAATGACGGATGAGCTGCCATAGCCCATTGTATCACCTACTCCAGCACTAAAGCTCATGGATCTAACTGGTTTAGGAGGCTTTGGAGGTCTGGAGGGAATATTGGTGTCTTTTGCTGCTGGACTCTCGATAGATGAGGTGTACTGTCCTATATCTATTTCTGAGGAGAGGCTCACAGATCTTGGCTTTGGTGGCCTTGCAGGCTTAGAGGGAATAGGTTTACTGCTTGAGGGACCTCCTTTATGATCAGGCAGTCTTTGTCCTTGAATAAAAATGAAACAAAGGATGAGACACAGTATCTTTTTATTACAGAGGATTGTGTGACTTTGCATGTACGTGCATGTGATGTGATGTTTATTGATGGCTTGGCCATAAAAGGAACCAATAAATGGGCCAACATCCTAACCGCATTATCACTGCATCATGTAGAAGAAGTCTGTTAAGTTTTTCTATTTTGACTAATTTAAGTAATTTTGGCTAGCGGGCTAGTTTTGTGCAGCCACTCACCTCCTCTTGTTGCTACTTGTGGTGGTCTGTCTGTTTTATCCATCTCTGGAATAGAAAGAGAGAGAGAACATAAAAGGTCACTATGGTGCCCTGCCCTGCCCTGCCAATCGTGTAAAATAAACAATCTTGTGTCTCTAAAACAATTCAGACCTGCTTACTTGGCTCTGCAAAGGTAGTCCTACTCTGTATAGAATAACATGCTACTGTCAAAGCAAAGGTTGCAGCACAAGATACGAAAAGAAGAGAAAAAACAAAGAAGCAACAGGAAATTTAGTTTACAACACACCCACGCAAAACAAGAAAACAAGACACGCCCACCGTGCCTTGCCCAAAAGAGGGCGTGCCTGACTTTGAGGCCACTCCCATTTATCCTATTCCAACTTTTGCTCGAGCTTTTGGGTCATAAAGGAATTGAAAGAGAGAGTGCGAGAGATGTGGGTCAAGCCTCAGGAGATATTGATCAGTGGAAACCCTCTTTGGTAAGGGAAAATGGCGAGGATCATTTGTGACTGGAAGTGATAGCCACTTCCAGAATAGTACATGTGTAACCTTGACCCACCATTAGTAGTATTTTTGTAGAAATAATTGTATATATAATTTTATGCACGTGGATATTAAGCATCGCTGATTCATGGGATTATTCTATAACTTAGCAATCATTTTGTACAAAAGCTGTTAAGAGAGACATATTTTTAAACTGATGGTATCACTTCTATGAAAGTTTAAGCATTGAAAATAAGATTTTAGTATACACTTGCATTGCAACAGAAAACAGGAAACAGATACTGTTACATTTGTCTTATGTACATACACACACACACACGCCCTATCTTTACTGTTTCTCCCTCCCCCTCCCTCCCTCTCTTAGGGTGAATGAGAAGACTAACTTGTTCTTTACTCTTCAAATCAGGAGAGGACACGGAGAAGCTGCTAAAGGATTGGCCGCTAGATTTATTGGAACCTTTGATAGCATCAGAGACTCAAAGGTACATAATACTCACTACATTGACATGTAATTAAATGAGTGGGTGGACTAGAAGTTGCTCGAAAATTTGAGGAGAGAATTCTTCATTTTTATAATTTTTTTTGATGCACATACATTTTTTAATCTTGTGTAGAAAGTTTAAGCTGATTCAGATCAAAATCTGATTTTTTAACGAAATTTTAAAGTTGCTCAAAAAGTTGGTGAGAACATTATTGTTAGACAGTTTATACAAGTACAGAATGTTGACCACATTGGGAGGACAACCCACGAGAGCCTTTTACAATTAGTTGAGTATAAAAGGAACAGTCACTGTTAAGTGAATATAAGTAAAACACCACACTAGGTTGATAGATGTAATGTCAAAATTTTTGGAAGGGTTCATATTAATTATGAACCTTGCAGTATAACTTTTGAATAACTCATGTTATAACTGTCAGTCAGTCACTTAAAATATATAAATAGGCTCCATTTTGTTTAGAGGCCAAATGGATTGGAGGGGATTGGAGGTGTATGCTATAGAGAGAGTCTCCATTAAGAGAGAGTCTCCATTAAGAGAGGCTATACTTTGCATCATTATCATATATTTACTCTATCAACTGTACAGCCCATTAGTACTATCATTCATGTGAAAGTTGTAAATATATCAAATCCTTATTAATGTTCATTTAGTACTGTAAACCTAATTGTAGAAACCATAATGCATTACAATTCTCTCTGTCTTTCTTTAGCCGCACCCATATAGGATACTATTACACCATGACAGCACTGATTTTAGCTATAGTGAGTTGTTGAGGAAAGAGGGAGAGAGAGATAGGGGGGAGAGAGAGATAGGGGGGAGAGAGAGAGAGGGGGAGAGAGAGAGAGGGGGGAGGGGGAGGGAGGGAGAGGGGGAAGAAGGAGGGGTTGAGAGAATGAAAGAGAAAGTTCAGACTCTCATAATCTCATTTACTATACAGTTATTTCATTATGTGGGACACAAGAGGAAGTTAATGAGGACTGGGAATATGTTACCAACAGTGTTCTCCCCATACTAAGTGAGACAGTGAAACTTGATGCATGTAAATATTGTATCTGACACCAATTACTATAACATTATTAGTATGATTAGTTATAATTATTTTATGACAGCTGGTCTTAATTTGTCCTTTTTGCTAATGTACTTTATCCTTTTCAGTGACTTTCGATGATCCTTCTCAAGCTCTTGAATTTGCTCAAGCTAAAGTTGAAGGACTTGTAGCCTACTGTTCTGAATCAAGCGAAGAGGGAAAGATAGGTTAGTGTACATGTACATACACTTAATCATCTCCCCCCCCCCTCTCTCTCTCTCTCCCTCACTAGATCCTGAGGCTCTAAAGTTTCGTGATGTTGAGAGAAGATTTGTCAAACAGTTTGAAATGCCACAAGAAGAGAAGCTAGTCAATTGTAATCAACTCTTTCCTTCTCTTTTCCTCTCCTTATCCTTTACATATCCCTCCCTCTCCCTCTCTCTCAGATTATGCCTGCAGCTATTGGAAAGGTAATTTCCCACGTCAGGGCTGGCTGTACCTCTCCATTAATCATTTGTGTTTCTATTCGTTTCTGATGGGCTCAGTCACCACGGTCATCATCAGGTGGAGCGAAGTCAAGGTACAGCTGGTGTATTCCCTCCAATTTGTACCTGTACATACCCAGTTCATTTATTTAATTGTACAAGTCTGGCTGTCCTATTAATTAAATAGCTAGCACCTTAAATATTTATTATTATTATTAATTTAATATATTTTGTCACTAATTAATTATTAGGACATAACTCGTAAATCCATTAAATTGGGGGAAGCTATCATAGTTGAGAATGACAGAAACAAGGAACACTATTTCAGCATGTTTGTTAATATCAGCGAGACACACTCACTGATGGAGCAACTGGCTCAAGTAGCCATCACTGAGTAAGCAAATTATGCACATACTACAGTACAGTATATTTTAGTATACTTTAGTATACTATTAGTGCACTGGTTTGCATATTATTAGTATATTATGCTAGGATATTACATGGTTCGATGAGTGACTCACACGAGTCTTTATTGACCTCGCTAAGAGAAGCAAGGGAAGCCAAAGCCTCTCTGAGCAGGATACTGGACTCAAGAAAAACTAACGAAGAAGTCTGGTAAGTACCATAACTATACAGCTGGTTATAATTTCAAAAAAAATTTGGCAAATTTGGCATTTCGATATTCACTTTCCAAATAAAGCCCACCATTTTGAACTGTTATATCTTCTAATAATATTGCATGTGGAGTTATTATTATTATTAAAAAGTTTTTTTAATTTTTAGTTCGTTATTTCGGTTGCCGGTTTCAGAGAAGTTGGACGGTTCATGCGATTGCTCCGTTTGGAGTACATCGGCGAGGACACTGGTCTATGGAACGCTGTACGTGTTCAATAAGTACATCTGCTTCTCTAGCAAAGTGAGCTCAAGTGTTCATGAATCTACTGTACATGTACATGCAGAGGAAAATTTGAGGGCTTGGGGTTTTGCAGGTCTTTGAAAATTTTTCGAAACTAAAATTTTAAAATACTGCACAAGATGACAGATAAGACAGTGTATAAATATTTGAAAGTTTAATGCTGCTAATAGTTGCTTTTGAGTAAATTTGTGAAATTTAGAGCCCTCTATAAAATCTTGCACTGCAGCACAGTATTGGTATGATGTATATGTGGCTTATGGTGGGTTGTTCTATAGATACACGACCTCCTGTGGCTGGTGATTCCAATTAGGGACATTGAGCAAATTGAAGAAATTCCTGACGGGGGAACAATCACCTCTGGAATACTCATTGCTACCTATTCAAAAGTGAGCAGCATTAAATATAAGAATTATTATTATTATTATTATTATTATTATTATTATTATTATTTTAACTGGTAGAACACTTTGATGTTTGCTTCCATTGAAGATAGACATGTCCTCATTCACAGAGTAAACACTTTTAGGAACAAGATAGCCAAAGACTCAGGAAAGTAAGAGCAATGATTGCTAAAGTAATACTGTGCTGTTGCTTTTAATATGTACATGTGTGTATCTTCTTTTAAAATCTTTGTATCTTCTCCAGTTCCAGAGTGACCCTCACTCCTTTAACAGAAGCATTGAAGAGTTTTGAGTCGGGCCCCCTCTCTCCTCATTATGAAGCAAAGCAGAAAGTGAGGGAGAACCTTTGGGAAATGTATTTTACTGATAATGGCCGGTAAGTACTTACAAATGAAATATTTAAATCATTACCTTCTCTCTCTCCCCCTCTCTCTCCAGTGGTGTGTCTATGTTACGTACCAGTGATTTGGTAGACTTATGCTTAAAGAGGATCCCTGATAAGTATCGTATTGACATGTGGATGGTGTACTCCGGAGCCCTTGATCTACAAGTAATCGAACCTATTAATAACTGGTTTTAATAACTAGTGGGTGTGGTCACACAGGAGTCTAACCCTGGGCTTTATGCTGAGCTGGTAGAAAAGGCGGGGAAGGTCAAGTGTTTGTCTTTTGAAGAGATTGAAAGAGATTTAAACAGGTCCTTATTTGAACTGTGTATGACATTCACATACATGTACGTGTACATGTACATCTTGATTTTAAATTACATGTACATGTACATGTACATGTACATGTACATACATGTAACTACATGTATGTTTGTTGTCATCAGGCCATGCAGTTATTCTTTTTTGATTATTTTCGTACTATACATGTATGCATGTGTACATGTACCAGTACATGAGTAATGATACTTATTGTGTGTGTAGGTCACTGCCAGAGCACCCCGCCTATCAATCAGAGACTGGCATATCAGCTTTAAGGAGAGTACTCCAGGCATACGCATTGAGAAACCCTGCCGTGGGTGAGTGACAGTACATGTACATGTAATTGCCATGCAGCAGTAATTAAGATTATTAATATTTTTCTCTTTTAATCTCCAGGTTATTGTCAAGCAATGAATATCATTACTTCTGTGTTTTTGCTCCACGGAAATGAGGAGCAGGCATTTTGGTTACTCTCAACGTGTTGTGAGGTCTTATTGCCGGAGTATTACAATGCTAGAGTAGTGGGGGCACAGATTGATAGTGGTTAGTATATTATTAGTATATTATTAGTATAATTTAGTAAATTGTGGACTAAAGTAGAAACTTGGAGCAAATTCTGAGTTTGAGCTAGTTCTGATCTAATTTGGATCTTTTATAAATTTTTTAATTTGCTCAAAAGTCGGGCCAAAGTCCCTGTACTATAGTACAGGGATTTTGACCAAATTTCACCAAAATTGACTAGGAGGGAATTTTCCATTTTTATAATATTTTCTGATGCATATAAATGTTTTTATCTTGCGTAGCAAGTTTGAGCTGATTCCGATCAAAATTAGATTTTTTATGAATTTTTAAAGTTGCTCAAAAATCGGGCCAAAGTCCCTGTACTATAGTACAGGGACTTTGGTCAAATTTCGCCAAAAATGAAAAGGAGAGAAATCTTCACTTTTATAATTTTTTCTGATGCATATATATGTTTTTATGCTGCAAAGAAAGTTTGAGTTAATTCCGATCAAAATTGGATTTTTTACGAATTTTTTAATTTGCTCCAAAATTTGTCACGGATTTTGTGACAATGGAACTAATGGGTTTTTTGCTTGTCACGGAATTCGTGACGTCAATGGAAGTTTGAGCTGATTCAGATCAAAATAGGATTTTTAAAGTTGCTCCAAAGGCTAATAGTGCAGCATACCTTGCTATGCCTATAGTACATGTACTCGTATATCAAGACATCACCATTTCTTACTTTAAGTTCTGTCTTGGAAACTGTTGCTATTGTCTCTTCTCTTCCTCCTTGTAGAGGTTTTCTCGAGATTATGCAGGCAGCACCTCCCCCAGCTACACGAGCACCTGATCCAAATCCAGATCCTAACGATGCTCTCAGTGAACTGGTTCCTTACTCTATACATCACTGTGCTCAATCATAATGACGTCATTGGTATCATTGACTGTTTCTTTATCAGCGGATCTAAGGTAAAGAGACATGCATGTACATGTATATGTACATGTACATGTACATGTACATGTACATGTACATGTAATTTTATGCTTAGAGGAAAAATTTTGATCAGAAGTCACTTGTAATTTTTAAAATGAGCAAAATTATGATAGTTATTTTTTAATAAAATTTACATAATTTTTAGGTTTTGTTCCAAGTCGGTTTGGCCATTCTAAAGTACAATGAGACTCATTTGCTGGCGGCTAAAGATGAAACTGAGATAATGACAATACTCTCGGATTTCTTGGCAAGAGTTGGTCAGAAACCTCACCAAAACGACAAGAATATAAGAGGCCCTGAAGACTCACCACAAAAAGTAAATCAAAAACAGAAATATTAAAATATTATTATTATTATTATTATTATTATTATTATTAACACTCCAGGCTGCTCCTGTTACAGTGAGTGAGATCATTAACCACGCCCACCAAACCTACGGCTTTATCACTAACAAGGAGATCAACAATAACAGAAACTCAGCAAGACTAACAGTGGGACAGGTAAGAGGGGGGAGGGAGGGAGGGAGGGAGGAGAATGGGTCGAGACTAAGGAGGAGAGAGGGAGGGAGGAAGGAAAGGGAGGAGAAACGTGGTCGGTTACATTTGATGTATTAAATTTGCTTTTATAATAATAATAATAATAATAATAACTGTGAAAACAAGGCATTAATACATTTTTATATTGATATTACATGTACATTGTGTGTATACATGTATTTATAATGGTACATGAACAGACACATAATGTAATGTCTTATGATTAGAATCGCTAGTTAGTTTAGAGTATGTATACATGTACATGTACATGTATATGTATGTGATTTTTTCCTGGGAAGGACATAAGCTGGTATGTTTTGAATACCATAAAACACTTGTCCAGAGTTTTACTCTACAAACTACATATGTACTCTGCATGTTGACGTCTTTAATCTTTAACTTCATACATGTACTGTATACATGTACATGTACCTGAAGCCAGTCCAACAATGCAATGATATTATGTGAAACAGTTAACGTGTAATACTCAATCTTGCAGCTGTCTGATATTTAATAATCAATGTTATGTAATATTCACTCCTATATGGTCCTGTATGGTTATTTGGTGCAGACATTTTGACTAGCATGGGAGCTTTTGCTAGCACTGCCACCAATGGGAGTGTTTGGGGCTGTCTTGTTGAAGGGATTTCTAGCCACAATCAAACCTCTTTATAAACCTTGTCTAAATAGAACACCTCAAAATGTACTGGTGTCCTTCACCACAGGACCTAGCCACATGTAAACATCCTGGCATTTTAAACTAACTATATGCCTTACCATAGTGCCATTTTTAGTGCCAATTTTATTTTTGTTCTTTTTAAATTTTTATTTCTACTTCCTTTTTTCTCTCTCTTTCTTTTTGTGTAGAATTTAATAGATACAAGCAAGAAAACTTTACTTCGGTCTGCAATGGAGGACAGCAAGTTCTCTCGTGCTGAACTTGAGCAGCTCTACCACTGGTTCCAAGAAGGACATAGACAAGTATGAGAGAGAGAGAGAGAGAGAGAGAGAGAGAGAGAGAGAGAGAGAGAGTATAAGTCACATTGTCAAATCTAGAAATGATTTTTGGAAGACCATGCTTTCTATATGTATAGCTAAAAATGAGAGATTTCACGAGACTTTGACCCAAATATGGAAGACCAAGAGTCTCCTAAACTCCCTCTAGCAATAATGTTGTTTATAAAAACATGCACAATTAAGCAGCTGTTTTGACAAGGCAGACATTCACATGTGAACTTGCACCCAATACAAATTAGATTATGATTGTTGACACATTGGTCGCATACACAATTAATAATTTCATTACCATTAATTACGTATCCCATGACATCCAATATTGACATATTCTAGGCCTCATACTGGGGTTCTAATTCAGCTTACCAGCTGGTCCGTGCTTCATCAGAGAAGCAAGAGCCTACGATGGATAGGGAGAGATTCGGAATGCTCTTTCAATATTTGTCTCCCATGAGTTTCGGGGATCACATTAACGTTATTTCCGATAGAGTTTTCAATGTAAGTCTAAAGAACACAAACATCATAACTCCAGTATATCCTTTACTAATAGCCTGTCTCAATTATAAGCTTTGGGGCTACATACATTAAGTAAATATAATCCTATATAAAGTATAGGAGAGCTCTCTAGTAGAAATACTGTGCAGGAATTAAAAATACGAAACAAAAGCCCAGTACGATATTTAAGGATTTACTGTATGAGAATATGATGTACATGTGTGTTTTTACCATCTTTTATTGATCTGAGTACTTCATTTCCATCAGTTATTGGATGTCACTGGCTCTGGTCAGATGAACTTTCATGATTTTTGTTTGTTATTCTCGACAATGGGTAAAGCCCCTCTCCAAGAGAGACTGAAACTCCTTTACTGTCTCCACTCTCGGGAACTACTAGTCCATGATAGAAAGGGTAAGTATCATCAAAGCTTCTTAAAACCACACACATTCATGTGCATGTACATTTACATGTACATGTACATATACATCTACATAATAGTACATATACATGTATTCAAGTATAAGTATACATTTACATGTAGTTTGTGTACCATTATACCATGTACATGTACATGTACTTACATTATATACATGTATGTACTGTGTGTATTTGTATAATAAGTTATATGTACATGTACATGCACAATTTAATGTACATATTTTACTGTTTCTTGAAGAATTTTTAAAATGCCTACTAGGAGACGGTTGACTGTATTTTTCCATAAGTTCATATCATAGTACGTGAGTGGATTCATTATTTTGTGTGGCATACGTTGCCTCTGTGTCTCCCTGTGGTTTGGAGGCATTGCTGGTATCTTTTTGAAGTCGTATCTAATTCTGAGTGAGTGAGTTTTAAGACAGGAAGACGCTGTGATGGCATGATAATTACCAGAGGGTCTCTATGGGATGTACGTGTACATTTACAACCTTTGTATGTCCTCGTTTGAGTATTGTGTAACTGTGAACTCCTTTGAATGTGCGTACACGTATTGTTTAGTATTGGGAGAGTGTGAAATGTTTGAGATGTTTTTGAGTGCGTGTTTTCACATGAGAAAGAAGCCACACACGTGTACATGTACATGTTCTTACATAAATACATGAAACATTAACATACATGTACAGTGTCTGCATATGTACATTGTATGGATATGTACATGTCTTTATATTCTTGTGCTGCTTTCATTGCAATGGCTGGTGTTAGTCTTGTTTTATTGGTTGTCCTGTGGGAAAGAATTCGATAGATGTTCTTTCATTAACTTGTGGGACTTCTCTTATGTATACACAAACTGTTAGGATAGAGATCACCATCAAATTATTAGTAGAATGTTAAGTTATTGTATTGTACTTTGTCTGTATCAATAACCACTGACTAATAGAATAGATTATTATACATAGACTGTATTGAATATGAAAAATACAGTGTACTTGACGTATAATACTGCAATTTCATTGGTCAATTACAAGTAGGCATGATAGAATAATGGATCAAGATTAATAATCATGAGTTATTATATTGTTCTAGGTTCTAATGGTGAAGGAGGGAAAATATCTCCACTTTCAGCTGAATTTGTTCCTCCTGAACTGAACCAGGTTAGTATATCTGTACCATACACCAGATAGCCCCTTCATGTAGTGTACGAATTACATTTCTTACTGTTACATAAAATACTCTGACCCTGTTACAATATACTGGTATTTGAATTCTATAACTGTACAGAACACACTGCTGTGTAAACTAAATGGATATGATGTACATGTGTGACAGTTATTAAAAAGTTATTGATGTAGTTTGATGATTGGAACCCTTCCAAAAATTGTTCTGAACAGGGTCCATAATATGGACCCTTCCAAAAATTGTTTGGTATATTTACAATGACCATCTAACAACTCATAATGTAAGGATAAAGATACTGTTTCATTTATACTCAACTTTTTGTAAAAGGCTCTCGTGGGTTGTCCTCCCAATGTGGTCAACATTCTGTACTTGTATAAACTGTCTAACAATAATGTTCTCACCAGCTTTTTGAGCAACTTTAAAAATTCATTAAAAATTCAATTTTGATTGGAATCAGCTCAAACTTTCTACACAACATAAGAACATGTATATGTATCAAAAAAAATTATAAAAATAGAGAATTCTCTGCTTTTCATTTTTGGCAAAATTTGGTCAAAGTCCTTGTACTATAGTACAGGGACTTTGGCCGGATTTTGGAGTAACTTTAAAAATTTGTAAAAAAAATCTAATTTTGATCAGAATCAGCTCAAACTTTCTACACAACATAAGAACATGGTAATGTGATATCTGTCTCATTTTTAGGACGAGTTTGTTCAGTTAAGCAAGACACTCTACAGCTTGTTGCAGGATTCTGCTAATGAAGAAGGACTGTTCAAGGCAATGAGTAGTGTCGCTTACGCCATTGTTGAACTAGGAACTAGAAATGGAAAAGAAAGAGAGAAAGAAAAGAGAGAGGGAGAAAGAGAAGAGAAGGAACAGCCGGAAGAGGAGGAGGAAGGAGAGAGAGAGAACAAAGAAAGAAGCATAAAAGAAGAATTAAATATTTCGAATGGCTCTGTCATGCCTTCCATGTCTCCTCCCATAACTCCACCCACTGATACTAATGGAGTCCATTCAAACGAGAATGAGGAGGGAGAGTTTTGGTACATAACTTTAGAGGATTTCATTAGTAGCATACAGAGGGAGACGGAATTGTGCCAATTTTTTGCCGAGCAGTATATCTTAGATTTGAAGGGGTCCAGCGTTGATCCAATTTTGAATACGTACACGAGAACCTTTGTCAACAGCAGATAAAGCTCTGTATTTTTTAGATTATATTCTGGGAAATTCGTACTATAATATTGACTGTCAATTTGTCTTTATACATAATAATTTATTATAGCCCAATTTATTATTAACATTTTTATCTAAATTTAATTATCAGTTATTGTTATCTCGTGGGAAAAAATTTTAACAGGCCTTTATGGAATAATAATGATGTTATCCATCCTTTATAGATAATATTGGATTATTGTGTGGTTTGTATACTTTGTCAGTAATTGGATTGTGTAAACTTTCCCACGGGAAAATGCTGTTGCCATGTTACCAGTCCCGCCCATTCAGCCATAGGGAGGCGGAGTGATCACAGATTCCGCTCTCAATATAAAGCTCAATATCCTCTCCTTGAACACTATTTCTAAAACAGCACATCTCTCTGAGTCTCTCTTCTCTTCTGAATGATGTCACTGGTTCCCGCTGTCTATTCTTCTAACGGGGCGCTGCTCCCAATACCTCAAATGACTACAGTCACCAGTGGAGGATATATTGGTATAATAATAATCATTATGACTTTTAAATGCTCTTGATGCTCTAATTGTATATTTCTCTTTCTCTGTTCTCCAGGTGTAGATGGCCATGGTCTCCAGTTGATAGGCCAGCCATTAGTGACTGCTCCTAGCCAGCAGATCCATCTTTTACAGCAGCAGCAGCATCCTTCTTCCTCCTCCTCTCCCTCTTCTAATGACAAAATAAGCAAGTGAGAGAACAGCCATACTGTTAGAGTACTACACTACATTCTTAGATGTATATGTACATTAAATTTACATGGGAAACAATACCTTATTGATTTTACATTTACAAATTTTTAAAATTGCTTCAAAATCCAGCTAAAGATGCCTGTAATACAAAAATGGCTGTAGGAGAGAATTGCTATTTCATTAAAGCAATCACCATTAGATCAGACATTCTTTTGATCATCATCTCTCATTTATAGTCAGCCTCTTTCTGAGAAGTACGAGCTCAAACTAAACAAGTTGACTAGAGAGGCCATGAGGCAGTATCTTAAGGACAGAGAAGACTGCACTGTGGTGGTACTACATGCAAAGGTAGCTCAGAAATCGTACGGAAATGAGAAAAGGTTCTTGTCCAATTAATGGCCATCACACACACACACACACACACACATGTATTTATGTTCATTCAACTTGAATATAATTTCCTGTACGATAAAAATACAGCATTTACTGCATCTTTCAATGATGATATAATAATATATATAGTACAGGATATTGGCTGGTATTTGGGGACATTATTGCTTATACCATTTAATCATGATATGAGACTATCCAACTAGAAATAGGAGATTTAAGGATGTGTAGCACAAAATGGGAGATTTTAATAAGCCTACACCTAGATACACAAGTAGATCAAAAGTCTTCTAAACTCCCTCTAAATCTAACAGTGTATATATACATGTACATAGCATAATTATTTGATTTTTTTGATCATTTATTAGGTTTTTCTGTCCCCCTCCCTCCCTCTATTTGATGGGCAAAGGCTGGAAGTCAAGGAAGAAAGAGAATGAGAAGAAGAAAGCAGAGGGACAGAGGAATGGCTCCACTTCTTCCACCTCCTCCTCCTCTCAAGCCAATTCCTCTTCCGTTGGAGTGGATGCTTTTGATAAGCCTTGCTGTTTTGTGGGTATTGGCAATCATGACCAGGAAATGCAACACCTCTCACTTGAAGAAAAGGTATCAACTTATAAATATATATTTTGGAAATGATAATACATTTGGTGCCAAACTGCCAGTACTGTGTGCTTGTTTATATAGCCACAACCACAATTACAATGTTGAAGCATCACTTTGTAACAACTCTCACGCCTACAGAACATTCCCTTTTAATATGTAGCAGCATCTAACATGTAGCCTCACAGTACATTAATACTTGTAGCACTGTAATGTCTACATGTGGATATACAACTTACACAGCTAGTAGTATACATGCATATACATGTACATGTACCTTTATTTGCTGGTTTGCCATTACATGTGTACTTGAGTTTATTATCCTGTATCCATTCTGTGTGTGTGTATCCCTTAATGTATTGTAATGATCTTTTTGTCCTTCTGGCTATCCTTTTGTCTGCTCCTAATTGATTTGATAAGGGAAGGATGGCTGCCTTGTAATGGGATGGATGTGACGTTTCCTTATGTAATGATCTCTGTTATATACATGTACATGTATATATATGGCAGCATGTGTACTATTTACAGTACATATTAGCAGTATATTTATAGTATATTTATAGTATATTAATAGTATATTTGTGGTACATGGATTATTATTAGCAGTCCTGTGTATTTACTGGTGTTTAATGATAAACTATTATTATTATTATTATTATTATTATTATTATTATTATTATTATTGTGCTATCTTTCAGAATTTCTGCATTGCCAAGACTCTGTATATATCTGACAGTGACAAGAGAAAACACTTCCAACTTCAGTGCAAAGTAAACTATAGTAACATACTGTTAGAAAACAAGTCTATATGTACATGTATATGTACAGTGTTTAATGGATGCTCATTAGTGCTGTGATGTTATAACTTCTCTTTATTCTCAGGTCTATCTTGGTGATGGAAGAGACTTGGGGACATTTCTCTCTCAGAGAATTAAAGTTATTTCTAAACCGTCAAAAAAGAAGCAGTCACTTAAAAACCCAGAATGTAAGCACCTTCATCATACATTGTACATGTACATACATAGTTACATACACACACAGAAGCATATTCACCGAGTCAAAGGAAGTGTTTGGTGTTAACTGCTGGTTTCTTTTATGCAATTATCATTAGCTGGTTGTAGTCTAGACTAAAGTTAAGATGGTGTACCCTACCCTATAGGCTATGTGTTTTGTTTGAAAAGATTAAAGGACTGATAAGATCTTAATTGACTTGACCCAACCATTTGTAACCTTAATTTACCTAGTAAACATCATAGTGGCGTGACCGTTGATAAAGATGAGACATTATACACCTGCTAGGTATTGTATTGTACATATGCAGCTGTAGTGGTTTTGTTAATGATGCCTCCTTTTTCCCTCTTTCTCACAGTGTGCATCCCTTCAGGATCCTCTGTGGCTTTATTCAACAGGTTAAGGAGTCAGACAGTCAGTACTAGGTACCTTCATGTTGAGGGGAACAACTTTCATGCCAGTTCACAGCAGTGGGGCTCCTTCTCAATCCATCTCGGTTAGAATAATAATAGTAATAGTAATAATAATAATAATACATTTAGATTATTTATGATAATACTGTATTTTTAAGAAGTTTTTGTGCTAATTTTCAGTTTGCGTGTGTTAGTTGCTTGAATAGATCTATTATTAGTTGACAATGCTATGATGATTGTTTCTCTCAATGGAAACATATCTTCTTCCATTGTTTCAAGTATCCTTTTGTTAAAAGAGTGATTGTTTGAGGATTGCTTTTAACTAGACACGTGCATGTACATGTACTTGTTTTTTTGTGTTGTTTTTATTTTTCTCTCTCTTTCTCTCTCTCTCAGTTGATGAAGATGCAGCTGAGAGTGAGGAGTTCACAGTACAAGAAGGTTACATCAAATATGGCAGTACCGTCAAGCTAGTCTGTTCCACGTCTGGTATGGCACTGCCAAGACTAGTGATAAGGAAAGTGGACAAGCAAACGGTTCTCCTTGATGCTGATGACCCTGTATCACAGCTACATAAAGTAAGAGAGAGGGGGGAGGGAGAGCAAATGATTTTAACAAATAGAAGTGGTAGCCAATAGCTATGACATTTTCTTACTGTTCTCAATATTAATGTGCATTTCTTTTTTTGTTAGGTTGCATTTTACATGAAGGACACTGAGAGGATGTACTTGTGTCTTTCTCAGGATCGCATCATTCAGTTTCAAGCGACACAGTGTCCTGGTGAGCCTCACAGAGAAATGATCAATGATGGAGCCTCTTGGACTATCATTAGTACTGGTAAGATACAGTACTTGTACATAGCCTCTATAATAAGGATACCTTGAGATAAGAGGACACCTTTATAACGAGGGCATTTTGTAATGTCCCCATTGGTACAAACCTATCTAAAATGAGGACACCTCTGTATTAAGGACAGGTAGTGTGAGTCCAATGGTGTCCTTAATAAAGAGGCTACACTGTACATGTATTAAGGAGAGGTAGTGTGGGCCCAATGGTGTCCTTAATAAAGAGGCTACACTGTACATGTATTAAGGACAGGTAGTGTGGGCCCAATGGTGTCCTTAATAAAGAGGCTACACTATATCTACAGCCTCACATGTACATGTACAGTTAAGGTAAACGGTGGGAGAAAAGATGTAGACATTGCCCACACTGTACTTTCATTCTAAAGTGAATGGTTGCTGCTCATAGTTAATATGGAGACTAAATAAAGAGTGGTTTCAATACATTAGTCAAGTCTGCCTTTAGCATACATGTACACCAATCATTGTCTGTTACTGTCACCAATCATTGTCCCTCACATCTGGTGTGTCTAATGGTGTTGCTGTGACGTTACACATTGCATGGGGTAACACTCTGAAACTGTGACTATCGCATGTACATTGCACATAGCCATTATTGACCCTGGCTTTTTCTTGTATTTATCCCTCTCTTTTTCTCTTCCCTTCTCTCTCTCTTCTCCCCCCCCCAGATAAAGCTGAGTACACATTCTCGGAGGGAATGGGTCCGGTCACAGCCCCTGTCACTCCTATACCAATAGCAAAGGATATACGCCTGATTGGTGGGGATGATCTCCAAATGCTGGAGATACAGGGAGAAGGATTCACTCCTGATCTGAGGGTGTGGTTTGCTGATGTTGAGGCAGAAACAATGTACAGGTAATAACAATAACAATAATAATAATAATAATAATAATAATAATAATAATAATAATAATAATAATATTAAATGATACAGCTGGTAAATGCTTTTTTATTTTCCAGGTGTGCCGAGTGTTTGATGGCTGTTGTACCTCCCATTGATCAGTTTCAGAAAGACTCAAAAAAGGACGACTCCATTAAAGTACCTTTACTGATAGTTCGAATTGACGGAATCATTTATAATACCCGTAAGATATATGTAGAGGAGAGGAGAGAGAGGCAGTCTTCAACAAAGCATGTTAAGGCTTTCCTAGCTGTACTACACCAGATTTTGGAGCAACTTTTAAAATTTGTATAAAATTCAATTTTGATTGGAATCAGCTCAAACTTTCTACACAACATAAGAACATGTATATGTATCAGAAAAAGTTATAAAAATGAAGAAATCTCTCCTAGTCAATTTTAGTGAAATTTGGGCAAAGTCCCTGTACTATAGTACAGGGACTTTGGCCTGATTTTGGAGTAACTTTAAAAATTCATAAAAAATCTAAACTTGATCGGAATTAGCTCAAACTTTCTACACAACATAAGAACATGCATATGTATCGGGAAAAATTATAAAAATGGAGAATTCTTTCCTTGTCATTTTTGGTAAAATTTGGCTTGGGACCCTGTACTGTAGTACAGCCTGAGGAAGACTAAGTGACAGATTATCATCATAATCATGATTTTATATATTTTTTATTATGTACATGTTTAGATATGAAGTTTCAATACATATCGTCAGACGTTCCTCTTCCCCCGATCCTTGAGCCACGTCACATTCCCGCCCTCCCTCCCCCTCTAATGGACCACATGAACATGATACCAAACCACACCCCTTACTCTATCGGAGGCCCCAACTGCACCACGTCCTCTCTCACCCTTCTACAAAGACCACACCTACTCTCCACTGACCCAACCTCCTCTCATTTAGGCGTTCAACCCGGTTTCATCCACCACTCTCCTTACAGCAATGGGGGCGGGGCTGAGATGCAGCTGCACTCTGTTAATCATTATACTCCTCATCATCCTGCCGTCCCTCCCTCCCCCTCTCTCTCTCACCATCCTCTCCACTCACTAGGCACTTATAATGGACCGGGTTTATTTAACTCTTTACAGGCTAATAAAATGACTCCACCCATTTTAACGCACACACCCATATTGACTGCTGAGTAAGCACCTTATGTAGCATTTTGTAGTTGAGAAAACATTAATCGCATTATTGTTGTTGTTGTTATTACCACTTATTGCTTATATTAACATTGTGTTGATTTATTGATTTTTTATGTTTTTGAATCATTTATATAAGTACATGAAATGAAGTTTGTATGGAAGAATATGGAATTGCATTCTTTTTCGGAAATTGTAAATTATTCATGAATTAAGAATAGTTCTTGGAAGTGGCTAGATTTGCATGTACATGTAGCAAAAATTGAATAGTTTTGATGTTAAATGTTTAGAAGTTAAACTTAGATATACAGGTAGCCATATATTGACATGTAAAATTTGATGTTTATAGAGAGATAGAGAGAAAAATGATAATGTGAAAAGAACTAAAAATCATAATAATCAGCCAAATAATAATAATAACAATAATAATGCTTTGCCAATATGTATTTTATAATGCAATATTGTGATGTCTATAGTATCGTGGATCTATTGTGTTCTTGACTGCTTCGTTTTACACTTTTGACATAAAAAAAAGTCCGGGACGTTGCTTTTCTTAATCTTAGCACAATAGAGATGTATCCACGTTAAACACTTGGAGCACTCTATCATTGGTCTGCCGGCATATGGTCGGCCACAGTAACAAGTGACTAAGTTCCATGACTCTTCATCTACAAAATTAATAATAAAAATTATCATTTCGTTGACTCACAATTATAAAATTTAGTTCTATAGAAAGGCTTTTATACATGTTATGAGAGCAACCAGGTAACATGTTGCCAAGAATAGAACAGCTTTTCATTCTTGGCAGCATGTTGCATCTAAGTAGCCATCTAGCTAGCAAGCTGCAACCATCTAGCAAACAAGTTGCTAGTAGCAAGTTCCCTCATGCCATAAAGTGTCTTTATTTTCGTACCTGATGTCACTTCGACCTGGTCGTTGCTAGAATTAGTGGTGTCAGATTCAGTCTCAGATTCTTTGGTCATGTCTCCTTCCTCTTCCTTCCTCTTTCTCTTATTACCTGTACCGCCACTAGCCCTCCCTCCTCCTCTCCTTCCTCCTCCTCCTCTTCTCTCGTTACTTGATTCCTCATCGGAACTAGTGTCTGTGTCTCCAGCTGAGCCTAGGCCTCTCCCTTTGCTAAATATCATGTTGTCCAGTTTAGTTGATTTCTAAACACAACAATATATTAACAAGTGTATAAGCGAACTTTCATGAGCCAGAAACAGATCACTTTACATTCTCTAACTATCCAAACATGAATAGCATTAATTAATTAATTCAGAGAATATTTCAATAACTTTCCTATACATTCAGCATTAAGCTAAACACTTATTTTTGTTATAACTTTTGTCACTAGTCACAATAATCATTTTGGATTCAACAATAAATCCTTATTGTTATCATTGGTAAGTATCCAGTGTACTTTAGGCTGTGAGTTTACATTTAATGACTCCAGCTAGTGGCTGGTCTCCACCCACACAGTCTCATGATAATTATCAGCTAGACAGTGTTAAAAATGTTTGCAAACATTACAGGAGAGGCTCTCATTGTAGGCCTGGACAATAATGTGGTGATAAATACTTGTACATGTTCAGTACTTCCATACATACAAAGCTACAAACACACACACACATATATACATATACACAGATAGATTCACACTGTACTATTATGTACATGTACATGTATGTGAATGGGCTGTGTATTCTTGATCTGTGTACATGATGTCAGTACTTTCATTCATAATGTGATGGTGTGTGTGTGTGTGTGTGTGTGAGTGTTTCATGATAGTGCTAATGTGAATGAGGTCTTACCACTTGTTCCTCGTATGCCAAAACAAACGAACAGAAAGCAAAGAAATCTTGAAATGTCTGCCCAGTCTTGCCATCCTACAAATAAACCAATAACAACATGACTCCATCAGAATGGCATCCCGCTACATGTACATATATACCAGTCATGACTGAAGACTCACGTAAATGGATTCATCTTGAGATGAATTACTTGATATATTATTATTCTCTATAAAAGAAATAGGTATCATTATTAGTAGGAGTATGATCACAGTTCTGTCAAACACCAGAACACTGTCTGCACTAAACTGCTGCACAATATAATAAGAATGGACTGATCTTTAAGCAAGGGCAATACCAAAGTAGTTTAAGCTCAGCAATCACAATGGCTACATACAATGATAGGCTCATGCTACTAGTATATCTACTCTCTCTCTCTGTCTCTGTTAAGGCTGAGTTGAGATATTGTCAGATAGACTAATGAAAGCTGCAAGATGATTGTTCAGGCGCTCGTTAGAATAATACAAAGGAAGATTTCAGAGGACAAGACTCACTAGATATAACCGGTGCTTCTTCGCTGTCCATTGATATATAGAGAGGAGACAAATAAAAGAAAGAGACTAGGAGATGAAGATTGTTTGTGTTTCCTTTAGTGCTAAGGGTGGGTCTATGGTAAGCAGGAGGGCGTGGTCTTGAGATCACGTGAGTTTACATACTCTTCGTGACGTCATAACACATCTGGCTGGATCACGTGATCTGCATCTAATCGAACCCCGCCCTTCAATTCTGCATTCAGTGCATTGCGCGCATTACTCTTGGGCAGGGAAACACAGAGCCATGTCGACCACTTTTACAAGTGGAGAAGAAAGTGTAGAGAGCTCTATAGACCACTCGCAGATACCAATGGACCAAGAGAAAGTTGATGGTTGCCTTTTATCAGTGGATGATGAAGGGTACGAGACTCCAGGGAAGAAACTCCCTCCTTTAGTTAAACACAACAAAGCCACTGCCAAGGACTGCAATAAGAAGGTGGTTGTTAATGAAAAACATTCTACACTTTTCACATCCTTCCTGTTCATGTTTTGTACTTTCTTTCTCATTCTATGACATCACTTTGAAAAGAAAAACTAGCGATCCCCCCACCCCCATTTAAAAATGCAATACGTTTAATGGGTACCTACTATTGTTGGGTTTAATGGATTTATTATTTACCTTATTGAATTGCTTGTTTATGTTGAGTACACAGTGTAGGCTGGTATGATTGCCTTATGGTTTTTTGTTGTGGGTATTTCTCCTGTACATTTTATCTGTTTTTCTATCTCCTTCTCCCCTAATGCACTCCCTTACCCTCTACTACTGTGTATACATTATGTACACACACACACTCATGATGACTTTTAATGGAGTTATAATGTAACCTAAATGTCCCATTCTTAAGATTCCAGCAGTAATCATATATTGACCCTTTTATAAATAATAATAATAGTAGTGATAATAATGTTGACTATGTACACGCTCATGTATCAATGCAGTTCACGTACGTTTGGCATTATTGTATCATACAAATTGGAGCTAGCGTTGCAGGAGCAGCTGCAGTTGACTATGCATGGCGTGTGTACGTGTGTGTTTACATTTTCCATTCAGCATTTTAGAATATTTTAGAAATCATGAATAATTTATTAATAATTATTTTAAAGAACCCTACACTGTTTGATGCGTACCTAACAATCCTCTAACTGTCTCCTCTCCTTTTCTTGTAGCTTCCGGAAAATGGCGGGAGTGATGTTGCAATGGCCGAAGATGATGGGTATGAGACTGGAGGTAAGAAGCAAGTTCTCTTAAAGCCAAAGACCGGTACAGCTAAGGAAGCAAGAAAGGTTAGAGAACCACATGTGTGTACCATACTCTACTCTATCTCTCTTTATCTTCAAAGATCTTTATTCTTTTACCATGCACACATGACATGTCTATGTATTCCCTCTCTCTTTTACTTTTACCACACATCTAGTATGATATTCATGTACTCTAACCTTTTACCACACAATCTACATATCCTCTCTCTTTATCTTTTATTCCTTAATCATCATAACCTCTTCAATATTAACTGTTATACTGCCCTCTTTGCTTCATTAAAAAGGATGTACTCTGTCACTTTAATCTCTCTCTCTCTCTCTCTCTAATCTCTCATTTGTCATAATTCCTCTGACAAATCCACTTTTGCTGGGACTATCATAACTTGTTTCATCTGCTGTGTCAGTGTAACTTCACATGTATATGTACAGTTACAGTATAATATGTACAGTATAGCATGTACATGAGTTATAGTGCACTGATGGTGTGTGTGTGTTAAACCCTTGTTTGAGGAATTGGAATTTTAAGCTTCATTGTGTTGAGGTGTATCCAGTCCACATTACTGTACATGCTCTCTCCTTTATTTACTGTAAATATTTAGTTGGCACTTTCTAGCACTGACTGTCACTCACTCTCTCTCTTCAGTTACATCCAGTGCATCTTCTCTCCAGCTAGTACACCTTCTGTCATAGTCATGCTGTATATGGCTGCCTTGATAATCTCTGTCTACATGTACAGTGTAGCCTCTTTATTAAGGACACCATTGGGCCCACACTACCTGTCCTTAATACATGTACAGTGTAGCCTCTTTATTAAGGACACCATTGAGCCCACACTACCTGTCCTTAATACAGAGGTGTCCTCATTTCAGAAGTACTTTTGTATAGGTTTGTACCAATTGGTACTTTGCAAAGTGTCCTCATTATGAAGGTGTCCTCTTATTATCGAAGCTACACTATACCTCTGTGTGTGTGTGTGAGTGAGTGTGTGTGTCCATTGTATTGTGTGTGTGTAGACTGTTTATCTTTTCTGTGTATTTGCATACTAATCATCATGAATGTCATTCGTGTCTGCAATCTTGTACAGTTGTATGAGAAGCAAGTGAGTCTTATTTGTTTTTATAATGGGACCAGGAGAAGTGGATAAGAAGATCTCATGGCCTAGTAGGAAGAGAGAGAGAGAAGGACAGAGAGAGGGAAGAGGAAAAAGAAGAGAAATACAGAGCAGATTCATTGAAAATAGTTGTTGTAAAACCAGCTTTCTTAAAAGCCAACTTCTGTTGCATGTACATTTCTCAGTATGTATAAACTGTATGTGTCTACTCTGTCTTGTCTTACCAACTACAATCATTAACTGTCAATTGTATATCATAAGCTACATGTACATGTCCTTATGTATGATGTAATTATTACTTAATGGTAGCCAGGTAGGTAGTGAATGATTGAACTACATGTAACTGGAAGCATGATTAATAGTTACCTAGTTACTTCATACAGAAACTGCATGATTACAATATGTCATACATCATTACATTTATATCATGATAATAATAATAATAATAATAATAATGATAATAATGATGATGATGATGATAACGATATTAACGATAATTCTCAGTTCCATTTCCTTCATAAACAAGAGGGAGATAATTGCAATTGAATGTTAATTGTTCTATCATGTGTACACTAACCCACACACACCACTCATGTGTTAGTGTTCATGTACATTGTTACTAATCATTGTTGTACTGACAATCAATGTCTGATGAATTGAATATATTAACTGATACCAGATAAATACATGTACATGTACATTTAATGTAAATTCTTTATTATTGTATTTTTTGTCCATCTCTCTCTCTCTCCCTCGTAGTTAAGAGGTAGTGGTTCTCCCAGAGCAGAGCCTAGCGATAGAAAGTCCGATCGACTTGATGACAAACAGTTAGAGAAGCTTCTCGATGAGATATTTGTTGAACGAGACTCTCTGACCGACTCTGCTCTTCACCTCCTGAGGCTAGTACCTGATGGATACGTGCCCCTACCACATCAAGTTGGAGGTCACAGACACATTGACGGAAAACTAGGTGTGTGTAATGTATATATAATGATATGTAATGCAGGCGGTGGTGGCTTTTCATTATTGACATTTCACTCCAGTTTTATTGTAATCAAAACAATAAACTGACATTTTGTTTGTACTCCGTTTGAATTGCAGCTGCCACTTGGGCATTATCCAACACGTGAACTACATGGTATTGCTCTGGAGTGGCCCGGGTTCCCCACGGGACTTTGGCATGTTGCTCGTGGAAGTTCTTGTCGGTCAATTTTAAGTTGCTTCAAAATTTGACAGATGTCATATACAAGGAGGGTATTTTTCCCAAAAATTACTAGGAGAGAATTTACCATTTTTATAATTTCTTCTGATACATATACATGTTTTTATCTTGCGTAGCAAGTTTGAGCTGATTCCAATCAAAATTGGATTTTTTATGAATTTTTAAAGTTTCTCAAAAATCGGATCAAAGTCCCTGTACTATAGTACAGGGATTTTGGCCAAATTTCACCAAAATTGACTAGGAGAGAATTTACCATTTTTATAAATTTTTCTGATACATATACATGTTCTTATGTTGCATAGCAAGTTTGAGCTGATTCCAATCAAAACTAGATTTTTTATGAATTTTTAAAGTTGCTCCAAATGCCATGTACTGTATTGTAGTGCTTGTCAGCTCATGAAGCTCATGCTGTTTAGCTCACTTAGCATGCTTTGTGGGGGAAACCCTGTGCTAATAAAGACATGCTTATACATGTACTGTATTATTGTAACAAGGAACAATTGCTTAAATGATAATACTTGACCTTTCCTTCTTTCTTTTCCTTGTTTCTTTCCTCTACACTCCAAAGGTTTCCTAAGACGCATAGGCCAGCCTCATTTACTCTACAAGCCGGTCCAGTTTGGTTCCAAAGGAGTGAGAGAGGTCTCGTTCTACGATGCATTGTACGGCGTCAGTACCCACCTTGGGGATCCCTCCATCTTCCCTAGCCTCTGCAACAGCAGCAATAACTCTCTGCTCCAGTCCATCCTCCCAATGTACCATGGACTAACCACCATTGCTGATAGGGCTGGACACAAATGTATGACTACATGTACTAATGTACACTATAATGATCATTATAATCTTATTATACCTATAATGGGCTTAATGTACATGTACATGTATAATGTATGTAAGGTGTACATTTATAATGTAAAGTGGATTAGTATGTACGTAATATAATAAGTTACTCATTATTTGTGTGTAGTGAGTCATTCTGTAGCTATTAATAGTAAATTTGCATGAGTATTATAGTGAAGTGGTAGCTGCCAATAGTTCTTGGCTATATACGTGTAACTAATCAGTCACATGATCCAAGAAAATTTTTAAAGTGTTTCATCAATATTTGATCATTGACACTAATATTAATCACTGATACTGATACTGATATTTGATCATTCATCATTAACATAGATACTGATATTAATCATTGATCATTGATCATTAGGTGATCATCTGATACTAGAGGACATCACCCACAGGTTCACTCATCCTTGCATACTTGATCTAAAGATGGGCCAGAGGGTCTGGGACGACCACGCCCACCCCGACAAGATAGAGAGAGAACTCAAGAAGTACCCAGCACAAGAGAGACTGGGTTTCAGAATCACCGGAATGAGAGTGAGCGAAGAGAAGAAGTGTACCATTACGCTGTGGTGATCTCTCTCTCCCTCTCTCTCTCTCTCTCTCTCTCTCTCTCTCTCTCTCTCTCTCTCTCTCTCTCTCTCTCTCCCTCTCTTTAGATATACAAGCCATTCACTGATGACTATGTCTATTATGATAGATATTATGGTCGCAGTGTCACTGAAGATACTGCTCTATCAGGTGCATACTGTACATGTAATACAAACCAGTATTTTATAATTATTTGCTTCTCTCTTCCCCTCACTCCCTCTTATTTCCTTCCTCTTAGCAATCACAAAGTTCTTTGAAGTGGGTGATGGGTCTCACCGCACTGACGTTGTCAACTGCATCATGGATAAACTAACAGAGTTCATCAATTGGATGGAGAAGCAGAATACCCTTAGCCTTTTTGCCACTTCCCTCCTCATAGTTTATGAAGGCGGGCCCACTCCAGCTGCTGGCGATAAGCAGCAGACTCAAGTTGATATCAGATTAGTGGATTTCGCTCACACGTACGAGAAGGAACGTGATGATACTCAAGACGCTAATGCTTTGTTCGGCGTCAGAAATTTTACCCAATACCTCGAGCATTTCCTAAAGACTGCAGGGCAGTAGTTTTATTCCAGATTTTTTGATAAAAGAGAAGAATTATTAGAAGAATTGCTATACTGGATATAATTATTATTACTTATTATTATTAAATTATTATTATTTTGCAGATTTTTCCTACTGTTTTACTTGTTAAAATGCACAATCTCTCACTGGTAGTTTATTAAATAATGCTCTTTCTTCTTTTTTTTTCTAATTTGCAATGCCAATAATAAACGTTTTAGTTTTTAAATATGAGGCACATGATGCAGTGAGGCACATGTTGCAGTGAGCAGCCACACCTCTGCATGGTATTCAGAGATCATGGAGGCCATCCTTGAGGTCTTCCTGTTGTTTTCCTTCTTCTTGTCCACTGTTAAAGGTATAATAAAGAAGGTCTTTCTTGCTCGAATAGATACTTTTATTTTAGGGCAAACACTAGGGAAATACTAACATTGGAAACAGAGATGGTGATGTTGAAGTTTATTATAATGGAGACTGGAAGTTCATTTGTTATGATTTTGATGCTAATGATGCTACTTATAGTTACGTTCCTGATGTGGTCTGTCATCAGTTAGGCTATACTGGTGGTGTAGTTCAGCCTCAGTTTGGCAGTAGGTCAGTTTGTGTGTGTTTATTATTTTTATGTATTATATATATACAATGTACTGAGATAACATTTATTTTTAGACATGATCGTCAAATTGGGTTTTATGATATGTCCTGCAAGAAGGATTATTTAGTCATACTCCAGTGCAGCTTTAAAACTGATAATGTGCCTGCTAATTGTAATAATGGCCGTAATGTTTGGGTAACGTGTTGTAAGTCAAACTCTTTTTACTGATGTAGTACTTTTTGCAAGATTATACTAGAATGTGGGACAGAACACCATATACTGGAATGGTACGCCTAGTGAACAGTAGTTATATAAGTCAAGGTATAGTTGAAGTCTACTGTCATGGAAAGTGGGGAGTGGTTTGCAATAAAACTAACTCTGAAAGTTTTGCTCTTACTGTGTGCAAACAGCTAGGGTACAATTTAGTCTCTAGTTATGACTATAATACAACTTTGTGAGTTTAGTTATTATTAGCATTAATTTTATTTGCTTGATCATTAATTTAGCTCAAGTGAACTTTTTCCATCAATGCAAGATGCAAATTGTGACAAGAAGTGCATAAAAGATTGTGCAAGTTGTGATGAGAATATTGACTCATGTGGTCATGGTATTTTAAATGTGTCTTGCAGTGAGTTTACAAGCAGTGATAAAGTTAGATTTATAATTGTTGTACAGAATATGAAGGTACTGCTTCAAATCATGGCAATAAAATAGAAGCCTGTTCCCCTATAAGTAAGTGTAATACAATTATAGTAATAATTTGCTGTTTTGCATTATTTATTATTAGATTTATATCCTGGTCAACTTGCAGTGACTGCACTGGTTTTGATCCTTACCCTTTATCTTTATTTTATTACTCGTGTCTGCATTAGAATTATCACCATGTGCTGTAGAAGGAGAAGAGGGCAACCACTTCTTGAAGAAAACCTAAATAATCAAGACAACAATAGGATTAATAGGTGTAGGGCGAGGTGCAGTGTTATTTGTGATATTTTGTGCTGTAACTAAATAACTACTTAATAAGTAGAAGTTCAACAGACTTTTTTGTATTTTTTATGCTGCTAAAATTAATTTAAAATACAGAACACGTGGTTAAAAGATAGTCTTATTGCAGATTTTTTTTACTGTTTTCATAAAATGCAAAATTTTTCACTGGTAGTTTATTAAATAATGCTCTTTCTTTCTTTTTTTCTAATTATGCAATGTCAATAATAAACATCTTAGTCTTAGTGGACGGAAAAATGTGTAGCACATGCACATAGATAGTAGAGTATAAACATTATACTCTTATAAATAATTATACTCTATAGAATTTTATCTATATATGCACGGCAGTGAGCCACACCTCTGCACATGGTACCCGGTACCCAGAGATCATGGAGGCATAGATCAGAGCATAGAGAAACACCTGTAGCAACACCTAGATAATTCGTCATCAATGTGCACTTCCCAAAAATCTATGGTACCACCCCACATGATCTCGTCTCAGTCGAGTCATCGGTTCTGTCTACTGATGACATCATCGGCTCACTCGTAAAGGTTTCTGATGATAGCATTTTTAAACTGAAGTTTTCTTAGGCCAGTGGACTATTATTATGTAATTATTTATTTATCATTTTTATTGTTATTCATTTGTGTATATGCCCTTTTGGTCACTTGTTATTATTAAGATTAAGATTATGGTTGAACTGGAGCATTTGTTATTGTAAGTTAGCCACTAGATCTATATAAACTAACTGAAACGTAGTTTTACGTAAACGTAGTTTACACTTACTTACGTAGTAACTACTATTAAGTAGAAATGAAGCAGTCTCTCTCATCAAAGCTGCTCTTTCACCTTCGATATTCTCGATTAATAGTTCGGTAAAAAAAAAAAAGAAGAAACAATCCACTCGAGAATCCATCTTTTAACACTACACGTGTTTATCGTGACCGGAAAGTATACTACGGCTAGGCGAAGTGAGCATAATTCAGTAAAATTAATGTGGTTGATTCGGTCCATTCTTCCCGTCTACTATCTATGATGGAGGTCATCCTCGAGGTCTTTTTGTTGTTTCCCTTTTTCTTGTCCACTGTTAGAGGTAAAATAAAGTAGATCTTTTTGCTAGAATACATACCTTTATTTTAGGACAAGAAACAGGGGCTGTGAGGCTCTATAATGATGGAGATACTAGCATTGCAAACAGAGAGGGTAATGTTGAAATTTATTATAAGGCCACTCCAATTAGATTAGTAGTTTCCCGTTTCCCGCCCGCATATGCCGCTTCAAATTTTTGTTAAATTCAATTAATTTTTATTATATTCAATTTTAACCACTAGTCCACTACACTACTACCTCGAGGCTCGTGCTTTGAACCGTAGATAGTAGATTACTATCTATGTTTGAACAGTCAACAGTGTAGGTGGAAATCGGTGGAAATTGTTGTCTGCTCGTTGAAATCTACAACCGAGTGTATCAATGATCCATACTGGGTCATTGATATCGCTATATCTTCTACTCCTGGGCTTTCTTTGCCTGTACCACCAGGCTGCACAACCAGGCTACACATATCCTACTAGCTCTCTGACTGCTGTCATATTCTCAACCTTATACGAGACCTCTCACTCTCAAGGAGTCACTAATATCGTTGATCAATCGGAATTTATCAGTCTCGTGTCATCGACTAGTCACGTCAACTCATTACTATAGTAATTGAACTCTTTCTCTCTCCTCCCACTCTCCTTCCCTCTCCTCTTTTTCTTTCCTTCTCTCTTTGTCACTTTTGTTTTGAGCCGGCACTTACAGCCAATCAATATCCGGTTGTAACTCACAACTCATTAGTACACGAGACCTCTCACTCTCGAGGAGTCGCTAATATCG
>NW_003546265.1:248783-300958 GCF_000090795.2 Amphimedon queenslandica | reverse complement strand
ATCAATATCCGGTTGTAACTCACAACTCATTAGTACACGAGACCTCTCACTCTCGAGGAGTCGCTAATATCGTTGATCAATTGAAGTTTATCAGTCTCGTGTCATCAACTAGTCACGTCAACTCATCACTATTAATTAAACTCTTTCTCTCTCCCACAAGTGTTGAAGCTTTATCTCTTTCTTTATTTCTCTGTCTCTCGTCTTATCAATCAGTCACCATCACTTATCAGTGTATGAATTATTACATTATGTCTTCACTGCACCTTGTTAATATAACTGTGGCTGTTAGATCATCATTTAAAATCCTACTTCCTTGGACTATTCTTCATGTACCAAAAGAAGAAGACACTATTAGTGATTTCTTTTCCAACTCTGTAAGAGCTCGTCTCACTGATGTCCAATATGAACTTGACTCAGCATTTATTGGTCGTGATAAAGAAATGCTTGACAATGTAGATATTAACCTGCCAGTTGTAGCAGTTATTACTTCATTTGGACACTATATTAAATATATTGTCACTTGTGCTGCCACTTCTACTGGTTTAAATAGTGAAGAATGCATTCCAAATGAAGATGCAGGTCTTCTATCTGTGTGTATTGTGCTGTGGATCAACCCTTCACAGATGAAAAAAATACCCGCAATGTATGTAAAAGAAGCCATCTATTACAAAAAGCATTTGCTATGATTGCAATGGTTTTGTGGTTAATAACAATGAATAATGTTAATAATGAATATTTTATCTTATAATTAAAATTGCGCCCGCCCGCGTCAGTGCCGCGTGTGCAAGGGGAAACTATAAATTTAATTGGAGTGGCCTAACGGACACTGGAATACAATTTGTGATAATGCTGATGATGATAATGATGCTACTTATGGTTATATTCCTGATGTGGTCTGTCATCAGTTAGGCTATACTGGTGGTGAATCTAGTGACTTTAACTATGGGTCAGTTGACTCTATATGTTGCCACTTGCCAATGATAATAGTATTCTTAGATATGATGAACTTAAGGTTGGATTTTATGATATGTCCTGCAAGAAGAATTATTTAGTCATACTGCAGTGTAGCTATAAAACTGGTGCTTTGCCTTCTAATTGTAATAGTGATAGTACTATTAAAATAAAATGTTGTAAGTCTCTTTATTTATGTTGATGTAATGCTTTCTGCAAGATCTTACTAGAATATGGGACAGAGCACCATATTCTGGCATGGTACGTCTAGTGAACAGTAGTTATACAGGTCAAGGTATAGTTGAAGTCTATTGTCATGGAAAGTGGGGAGTGGTTTGCAATAAAGCTAGATCTAGCTCTGAAAGTTTTGCTCGAACTGCTTGTAACCAGCTCGGGTATAATTCACTTGTTGATCGCGACTATAGTACACAATTGTAAGTTAACAATTTAGTTATTATTAGCATTAATTTTAATTCACTTGATCATATAGCTCAAACGCGTTTTTTGCATCAATAAAAGAAACTGATGGTTGTGGTGATAATGATGGTGATTTCAAGAAATGCATAAAAGATTGTGCAAGTTGTGATGATAATATTGACTCATGTGACAATGGTATTTTAAATGTGACTTGCAGTGAGTTTACTAGCAGAATAATAAAATAAAATTTTTAATGATTATAATTATACAGAGTATGACAAAGGTACTGCTGCAAATCATGGTAACAAAATGGGTGCCTGTTCCCCTATAAGTAAGTACTTCATACTGACTTGCTGTTTTGCATTATTTGTTAATAGATTTATATCCTGGGAAACTTGCAGTGACTGCATTGGTTTTGATCCTGTTCCTTTATCTTTACTTTATCACTCGTTTCTGCATTAGAATTATTACCATTTGGTGTAGGAGGAGAAGAGGGCAACGGCAACCACTTCTTGAAGTAAATGATAATAATGAAGACAACAATAACAATAATAAGTGTAGGGTTTGTTGTAGTGTTATTTGTGATATTTTCTGCTGTAACTAAACAACTACTGAATAAGTAGAAGTGCAGCAGACTTTTTGTATTTTTTGTACGATGTAATTATGTTGCATCTATTCTGGGATCATTTTATTATTCATTTTGACTCCTCTCTGCACTACTCTTTTCATTTCAAATGCCCATGTGATAAATGTTATACTAACTTAGCTCTTTAATATTATTATTTTCTTTACTCTTTATCTCTGGTCTTCCGCTATGCGGTTATACCTTCAATTTAGCTATTTTTCTACTCTCTTTCTTTGTCTTTTTACTCTGTCAATAGTTGTGAAGTTTAAATAAATAAATAAATTTAAAATCCAGAAGATCAAGACGTGGTTAAAAGAGGTGTGTCGAGTGGGTGTGGTTATACCTAGAGAGCTAGCCATGTTGAGAAGACACAAGCTCATTGTTCAAGGAGAAGTAACTGCAGTACTGTCAGCTCTGAGGGGAGGAGGAGGAGGGGGAGGGAGATGGATAGGAATGGGTAGATCAAACTCGGTAACTCTTTATAAATAAAGTGATATGGTTCCATTGTCTATTAATAGGAGGAGATACAGGATCCATTGATACATGACCTATGTCTATTGCAAGACAATCTACTGCATACACAAGGTATTACTTAACCTTTTTATTCTTTATTATAATGTACAGCTGTTACTTAAATATTTTCCCTGCCATCCTCTTAATTTTAAATTCATTTAGCGCAACAAAAATTAATCGTTACATGATGTAATCTTTCGTGTTTTCTCTTTTATTACAGAGATAGGTGTGTTAGATATAGTACGTCCATTTTGTTCGGTGGTCATCAATGAAGAGACAACTGGCCCAATCACTGGCCTGGCTATAGGGGCACTGGATAAGTTCCTTGCCTCAGGATTATTAGGTAACTAGTAGCGGCACAGGGTTTTTAAAGACTGGGTATTTTAGAAGTGATATTCTAATATCATTATTCTGAATCAGCCCTTGTGTTGGTATTACTATTAAGTACACTTGATGCAATGGGGTACATGTAGAAAGGTGTTTGGAGTAATGTAGCATCATTATCAGCTTAGCAAGGCTCTTACTGGTTCCTATTATTTACAGCTCTTTTATTCTTTTATATTTCTTTTATTTCATGTACATGTAGATCCATCTTATGATAAAGCAGCTCATGGTATCTGTGAAGTGGCTGAGGCTGTCACTCACGCTAGGTTCGTAGGTACTAGCACTGCCAGCGATGAAGTCGTACTCATGAAAATACTCAAAGTAACTGATAAAGAGAGAAGGAGAGAGAGAGTGATGTTAGGGAAAGAGAAAGAGCAGATATTGTTTGTTTATTTGAGTTGTGTCTGTTTGTAATTTATTTCTTATTATTATTAAATTATTATTATTATAACAAAAACAAGTAATTTATTATTATTATTATTATTATTATTATTGATTTAGATATTAAATACATTGCTCTCAGTACCAGGTGGCAGATTATTAACGAATGAGAGCGTCTGTGAGATAATGCAGTCTTGCTTTAGGATCTGTTTTGAAGGACGGCTATCAGGTACATACGCCCACACAATAAAGTGACACGCCTACCCTACAATGCAATACAGGTTTCATAGTTCGGTACCATAAAGGTACCGTTAAATACGATAGAGGTACCATCCATTGCGATACAAGTACCTCACTAAACACTATTACAGGTACCTCACATACAATACACGCAGTACTCTTACTGTGTGTATGGAATACATTAGCAGCTGGTGATTTGGATGGCGAGAATTATACTTACTTTTTAGTGATTTTATGGCCAGCCAATTTTTTTGTCTTGTGCCAATGAACATGTGCATTATGGCTCAAAGTGGCTGGTTTTATTTTAGCTTATGTTCTCAAAAATTGCCAGCTGTGAAATAGCAGACCTGTGACTGTGGCAGGTCTGCTGTCACAAGTAGCAGACCTAGCGGCTCCTTTGATCTACTTCACTAGTATACTTTATTATAAGATTGGCAGGTATACATGTACAGTAGACATGTTGCCAGTAGCAACTGACACCTTGGATAACATGGTTTCAACTTTTATTTTTAACCCTTTAGAGCTGTTGCGTTGTTTTGCTGAGAATATACTAACTGAAATGGTCCGTCTCTTATTTAGTAATCTCTCACTCGTTGAGGACACACCCACTGACAATGAAATGAAGGTATCTTCATAGACAGTACATGTACATGCATGCTCCCATTATGGCTAAATATAGCAGCTGCTTATTTATTGGACTCTCCCTCTTTCCTTTCATCAATTCCATATCTTTAATAAGCTGTCCAGTGTTTATTTAATCAATGGCTTATTGATTATATTATGGAAATATTCTGTTGTCATTGTCATGATGGCATTTCAGTTATACGTACATGTACATGTACATCCTCACTAAATGTAATACTTACAGTATTGGTATACTATTGTATGTACATTAGGTGGTGGCCTATAGTAGTGGCCCTGTATTGGACTCTACTAGTTACAATGCTAAGGAAGAGAAGGCGGGCCAGCAGCAGCTGCAATCAGAGCAGTCAGTAGTAGTACAGGAGACTGACTCCATTAATGGGGTAGCAGAAGGGGAGGAGGCTAAGAGAGAGGGAGAGGATGAAGGAGAGAGGAATGGTCTGTCTGATGAAGAGGGTAAGACAGGAGGAGGAGGAGGAGGGAGGGAGAGGGAGGATGTCTCTTCATTGTCAAGTGAATCACCTGATACTTCATTAACAAAGTAAGGGAGCAGCTGTCTTTCATCTTTAATTTAATCCACACATACATGTATGTATGATGTATATTCATAATATTTCTTCTTCTCTCTCTTACAATAGTTCTCCAAATGGTGATAGTCCTACTGCTCCTACTGGCAGTACATTCACGACAGCAAGAGGTGTCCATTTTGCTGGTCCAGTAGGAGGAGGGGGAGGAGATGAGAGAGAGAAGTCTCCTCACAGTATGCCTTGTGTTAGAGAAGTCCTGAGGTTTCTCATTTCCATTATTAATCCTAAAGACAGGTGAGTCTGTTACTGTATGTACTACATGTACAGTATATAGTCCTTTAATTCCTATAATCATTATGATTCTTGAGTTATGAGCACCTGGAAAAATGCACCAATTTCTATAAAGCATTACTTGTGCTTTTTCGAAAGTTTTGACAGCTGGAATGAAACACTATTGATGTATTTGAACCTGTGTCCATCAATCTCTTTTATTTAATCATATAACCTCCTCTCTCCCTCCCCCCTCTCTCTCTCTCTCTCTCCCTTTCCTCCATAAGGAATGACACTCGTGTGATATGCATTGGATTGGATTTGGTGACAGTTATGCTGGAGTGTGGAGGGAAGAGTCTTGGGGACATTAAATCGCTGAGGGTTCTCATGCAAGACGGACTCTGCCATCATTTACTTACTGTAAATGAGCAACTTTACGAAATACATATTTTATTTTATTTTGTGTTACATTTTTTGTTTTATTAGTTGCTAAAGCACGAATCCGTTGATGTTTTCGGTCGCTCTCTGAGGAACTGTTTTCTTCTTTTTGATTCAAATCGCCATCATCTTAAACTACAACTGGAGGTAAAGAAAGGCATATACAGGTCATTAAATGCTTCTCTCTCCCTCTCCCTCTCTCTCTCAGTGGTTCCTTAATAAGCTAATGCAAACGATACAGTTGGATCAGTCAAGACTACAGGCAGGCAGACAAGAGCTAACACTAGAGTGCCTCATACAAGTGAGAGAGACTACATTTTTGTTGTACATGAGATTGTGACATTTTAATATATTTTTATGTCTCTCTTATTTTCTTTAGTTTTGTCACATCCGTAATTTCGTATCAGAGCTATACGTTAACTATGACTGCAGTACTTACTGCACTAATGTGTGCGAGAGATTGAGCAAACTACTTGCCAAGGTATCACAACCATCAGCTGATACAGCTACCCTGCGTACTGTAGTACAGGGTATTTTACCAAAAATGAAAAGTGGAGAATTCTTCATTTTTATAATTTTTTCTGATACATATACATGTTCTTATGTTGTGTAGAAAGTTTGAACTGATTCCGATCAAAATTGAATTTTTTACGAATTTTTTAAGTTGCTCCAAAATCGGACCAAAGTCCCTGTACTATAGTACAGGGATTTTGGCCAAATTTCATCAAAAATGAAAAGTGGAGAATTCTTCATTTTTATAATTTTTTCTGATACATATACATGTTCTTATGTTGTGTAGAAAGTTTGAACCGATTCCGATCAAAATTGAATTTTTTACGAATTTTTAAAGTTGCTCCAAAATCGGACCAAAGTCCTTGTACTGTATTACAGGAACTTTGCTAAAATTTTGTTCAAAAATGAAAATTAGAGAATTCTGAATTTTTATAATTTTTTCTGATGCATATACAATGTATGTGTACATGCACTTACGTTATGTATCAAGTTTGAACTGTACGTTTTATTATGTTTTTTTTCTCTGCACAGCAAGCATTTCCCAGTTCTTATCACACCATATCATCAACCAACATATTAGCACTGGACACACTACTGGCAATGATACTATCACTGGAATCAGCCAGCACCACCACCACTACTGATAATAATAATAACGATACCAATGATCGGGATACTAATAGGGTGGGTGCTAAAAATGGAGGGAAAGTTCCAGCTGATTGTAATGAAGGAGTCAGTGTTAATTCATCCGCCGGGATCATATTCTCCTCCGCTAAGCAGCAGGCACCGGATATCAGTCTGAATGGAGGGGAGGAGGTGGGTGGAGCTATATCAGAACCTAACCTCCTCAAAGAGGAAGAGGAGGAGGAGGAAAGGAAGCACCTTAGCCTTCCCCTCTCTCCCTCCCCAGGGACTCTCTCTGAACTATTGAAAGCACGTCAATTGAAAAAGGTAACAGGTCTTTTGTACTAGTATACATGTATATTATATAAATGTATTTATTATCTTTTAGTTGATCACTGCTGGTACAGAGCAGTTTAATCAGAAACCGTCACGTGGTATATCCTTCTTAATGGAGCAGGGAGTCCTTCAAACTCCTCTTGATCCTGTGGAAGTCGCTACATTTCTTCACGACAACCCCTCTATCAACAAACAAATGTTGGGAGATTACCTTGGGGATAGAAGGAACACAGAGATATTGGTTGCATTTATTAAGTAAGTGCATGTACTTTATTAATTTTATTTCTCTCTCTCTCTCTTTTAGGAGTTTCAAGTTTCATTCTGTCAGCCTTGTTGAGGCTATCAGAGAATTTTTAGAGTCTTTTCGTCTCCCTGGGGAGGCCCCTGTAATTTCTGGAATATTTGAAAAATTCTCTGCCCACTGGCTAGTAATTAGAGATCCATTCATTATAAATATAGCATTATTATTATTATTATTATTATTATTATTATTATTATTTTAATTTTTCATTCTTTATTTTCATAGAGTTGCAATGAAAGTGGTTTGGCGACCATGTTTGCAAACCAAGATTCTATATTTGTCCTTTGCTATGCCATTATGATGCTCAATACTGACCTTCACAACCCAAGACTCAAGCAAAAGATGTCACTAGAGGTACTCGTACATTATTTATAGTCACGCCTACAATAGTCTACATGTTTTTATCTTTTAGGAATTCATAAGGTCTCGTCGAGGTATGAATAATAATAAGGATTTCCCTAGAGAATTATTGACAGAGATATATCATTCAATAAGGTAGGAGGAGACTGCATGAGTCTTTAATATTATTACATTTAATATGTGGGAGGAGACTGGGCATGGCTTAATTAATTATAAACTTTTTACAATAGAACAACTGAGATTATATTACCTTCAGAACATCATGGAGCAGTCAAGGAAGGCTACGAATGGAAGGCAAGATTTAACTATCTTTTTTTTTTTATTCATTTATTTTCTTATTTTATTGATTAATTTATTTTATTTTTATTTTATTTATTTATTTATTATTTATATATTATTTATTTATTTATTTTTATATTTTTTATTTATTTATATTTTTTTATTTTATCTATTTATTTTTTTATTTTTCATTTTATTTTTTTTATTTACTTATATATTTTTTATTTTATTTATCTATTTATATTTTTTATTTATTTATTTATTATATAATTTATTTATAAATTTTTTATTTTTTATTTACATGCATATACACACACCATGTATATACATATATATTATTTATATATATATATATATTTTTTTTTTTTTATATTTATTTATTTATTATTATTATTATTATTATTTTTTTTTTTTTAATAATAATAATAATAATTACTATTTATTTATTTTTATTAGGTTTTATTACGTCATGCTAGTACTAATAAGAGTCTTTATTACGAGGTATCCACTCATGAGTATGATCAAGACGTCTTCCTCTTATTGTGGGGATCAGTAGCAGCTGCTCTATCCTGTGCTCTGGAGAACTGGCCGCCTCATTCAAATCTTTATGATAAAATAACCAACGGATACAAGTTAGTCATGTAGTGATTTAAAATCCGTAAAAAATCTAAATATGGTCAAAATCAGCTCAAACTTTCTACACAATGTAAGAATATGTATATGCATCAGAAAAAATTATAAAAACGAAGAATTCTCTACTTTTTATTTTTGACAAAATTTGGCAAAAATCCCTGTACTATAGTACAGGGATTTTGGTCCGATTTTGGAGCAAGTTTAAAAATTCATAAAAAATCCAATTTTGATTGGAATTAGCTCAAACTTGCTACACAACATAAGTACATGTATATGCATCAGATAAAATTATAAAAACAAAGAATTCTCTACTTTTCATTTTTGACGAAATTTTGGCCAAAATCCCTGTACTATAGTACAGGGACTTGGGCCCCATTTTGGAGCAAGTTTTAAAAATTTGTAAAAAAATCCAATTTTAATCGGAATCAGCTCAAACTTTCTACACAACATAAGAACATGTATATGCATCAGATAAATAGATTTGATGAATTCTGATGTCCATGTCCATCTCTTTCCACAGGCAATGCTCAATTGTGGCTGCCCATTATGAGCAGCATGAGGTCTTTGACAATCTCGTCATATCCCTGAGCAAGTTCTCCTCTCTTCTGAGCCACCACGACCCTCCCCTCTCCCAGTCTGTCACCCTCACCCTCACAACTGACACTAAAGCTCACCTCTCCCTTCAAACCATGCTCTCTCTTGCTCATCGTCACGGGAACCTCCTCAGGGAGGGCTGGAAGAACATTCTAGATTGTCTGATGTGTTTATATAGAGCAAGACTGTTACCAGAGAGTATGGTAACAATACCTGATTTCATTAATCCAGCTGGGTCTGTGTCTTTATATGCTGAGGAGGCCCCTACCGTTAGGTACAATAATTAATATATTATATGGTAGTCAAAATTAAATTATTTTACATGTACATGTACATTATACTTATAGCTTCTCCTTATTATTATTATTAATATACTACTATAGTACATACAATTATTTTCCTTTCTATATTCAGTATCATTGGTATCTCTCCTTAGACATGACTCCAGTATACTGAGCTCATTCTTTTCAGTAAACTACTGGCTACTAGCAGGAGAAGCATCAGTATCAACACAGTCCGCACTGAAGTCACTGTCACCGAGCGAAGTAAAGCAAAGGAACGCTTTAGTGAAATGGATAGATGTAAGTACAAATGTACTGCTATGATAACACTCTTAACAACATTCATATTTATATATTTATTTATTATAAGTAATGAAGTACTATTACGTAATACCCATTCACTCTATAATGTACATCTACATGTAGGACTGTGGGTGTCAGCTGCTTTTCAGTGACAGCAAGTTCCTCAATGAGGAGTCACTGGCTGAATTAATAAAGGTATGTATTACTAGTCACATGATGGTCACATGATGATCACATGATGATGGGATTATAGGCACTGATATTCCAATCACATGGTCCTGATGTTCATAACACTCTTGGGACTGGGTTTGATGAAGAGAGTGCAATCTTCTTTTTAGAATTATTAATGACAGTCACTCTAGCCAACAGGTCAGTTAATAACTTTTAATAACTACTAATAATTATTAATAATTAATTAACTAGGGATAGGGTAAATATATTCCTAGAAGATGTTTTAAATCACTTGACTGCAATATTATTATCAGACCTTCCATGCAGGTAAGCTTATTATTATTATTATCATCATCATTATTATTATTATTATTATATTGTTGTTGTTGTTGTTGTTGTTGTTTTGTAGGAGGTTGAGGGAGAGGATAGGTGTGTCCCTCCTCCAGCTGTCAATAAGGTTGCTACACAAAGAGAACACAAGGCAGAGTGTACTGGCGGCACTACGGTCTTTATTACTATTGAAACCAGCTGCTCTTGTATCTCACAGATCATTTCAAAGACAAATCGGCCGAGGGCTAGGAATATTAATGCGATCACAAGTACACACGGCACAGAATATCATCAATAATTTTATATAAATTATATAATAGGCTAATTATCTTAGCAGTTACATGGATTGGCTAACAGTCTTCTCCTTATTAGAATTCACTGCCACATGCACGAGTACATATTCTAATCTTTCTGCTACTAATCCAACTATCACTGCTGCTACTGAAGAAGGCAATGAAACCACTGTAAGATGATAGCCTTATTACACATATCACTGTTGCATGATGTATATACACATTTCTATTACCATAATATCCTCAAATTGTAATTGGAAAACCTTCTAATAGAAATACTGTGTGGGAATTAAAGATAGGGAATGTACAGTAGAAGCCTGGGACTGTTATTTAAGGACATCTCTTTGTTCTTTATTGTAGGATTATGAGAGTCAACCTGGCGGGGGCGCTAATTCTCCTACAGCTGGTAAAGACTGGGTAGTTATACAGAGACAGCGTAGCTCCACCAGTATCAACATTAACTGCTTTGATCTTTTAGTTGAAGACACCCTACCACCCCAAGTAATGAACCAACTATTAAACTACTTCCATTAGAAGAGACGGTTTACAATTTATGCCTTGGAGGAGAAATATTATAAATTTAATTATTATTTCTAGGATCCTGAGTCATTCTTCATAGCATGTGATGTGCTATCATACATCATTAGGGAAGAACAGCTAGTGAATGCTAATAATTTCACTACTTGTCTAAAGACTGTCAGGTACAATACATGTACATGTACATGTACATGTATATGTACATGTACATGCACTTAAAATACTCATATATACATGTACATGTATATTTACATGTACATGTCTTCATGTGTGTTTCCTTTGTTAGGCTACTATCAGAAGTAACTAGTGTGAAATCTTCCATTAGTCACGACCAGTATCTAACAAGGCAGCAAAGGGCCCCGCCCCCTGATCGCTCGTACGCTCACTGTGCCCTAAGACTACTTGATCTATTGGATACTTTATACCATCGGACGACTAGTGTATTTAATAATGAGGGTATTATCAGTGATACTGGAGCAGGTGTGAGCCATATGTGGAATGTGTGCTGGTGTCCGCTATTAGAAGTAATAATTAATAAATATTATGATGATGGTGACTCCTCCCCTTTAGGGTGTGGCTAGAATGTGTTGTGATCCTCGTAAGAACGTCCGGCAGGCGTCCATTGCTTATCTGCAGAGGGAGCTGCTGGCACAGACTCTTCAGTCACTCACTGCTCTGGACTGGGAGGCTTGCTTCCTTGAGGTAGCTTATCAGTTACTTGTACTTGTACACGTGTACTGCTTTGGGTCTTATATAAAAATTTAACAAATAAAGGCAATTATTATATAATTTTAGGTTTTCTTTCCAATGCTAAGTCGTCTCATAGAGGAAGATGATAGTCATAATCCGGACATTGAGGAAGGTCAA
Organism: Amphimedon queenslandica; assembly: GCF_000090795.2. Classification (NCBI taxonomy): domain Eukaryota; kingdom Metazoa; phylum Porifera; class Demospongiae; order Haplosclerida; family Niphatidae; genus Amphimedon; species Amphimedon queenslandica. Next base: position 289,148 of record NW_003546265.1, on the reverse strand, counting down.
ATGAGAGCCTGTAACCTTCTTTGTAAAGTGTTCCTACAGAGACTCCAGCTTATCTCCTCGCTTGATAATTTTACTGATCTCTGGGTTGGTATACTGGACACTATGGATCGTTACATGCACATTGAGGGATCTGAACTATTAGTAAGAGGAAGAGAGAGGGAGGGGGAGGGAGAGATATTCATGCTAAGTAAAAATTTGAGGATAGTTTGTGGGAAGAGAGAGGGGGTGGAGAAGGGGAAAGAGGGAGAGGAGTGGTATGCTAAGTGATTTACTTTTGTTTGCTATAGCCTGAGGCTATACCTGAGTCCCTAAAGAACATGTTGCTAGTGATGGTGACGCAAGGAGTTCTGTATGTGGGAACGTCCCCTCCAACTCAAGAAGAGGTATGATGATGATGATGATAATAATAATAATAATAATAATAATAATAATAATTTAGGAGACTAATAATCAGCTCTGGACTGTCACCTGGAAGAGAGTTGAAAGGTTCTTGCCTCAGTTTCTTTCCGTTTTATTTCCGGAGTCGATACCTACTGTTGTCATACCATCCTCTTCTCCTGTTATAGAACAGCCACGCCCAAAACCAACCAGCCCCACACAGAGTGACGTTTCTCCATCTTCATCTCCTTTATCTCAGAGCCCTAGTTAGTCAAAACACATATTTAAAATATATATACAATGATTATAATATGCAATCCTTTCATTTGTAATTTTGTTAATATTTTCTCTATTTATTGTCTAAACTTATGCCACTATTTTAAACCGTCTAACCACTAAAAGCACTCAGCCATTTTTATTTTATTCTTTTATATACTGCAGGCGATGATGGAAGCAGTTTTCCGATACTAGTGATACACCCTCCACTGCCAACCCCAACACTAGTGCCAACATCCCCTAACCCTCCCTCTCCCCCTCTCCCTCCCTCTTCCTCTCCTCCCAGTATCACACAAGCAGCTGCTATTGTTATTAATAATAATAATAATACTAATAGCACATCTTTAGATTGTCCAAGGTCGGGCAATATAACTCCATCCTCAACGGAATGATTCAAAATAAACTATTGTGTTCATTATTATTATTATTCACTGATTGAATATATTTAGGAGAATTAATTGGTATTAGAATTTAAATCATTAAATGATTGTTATTTAACAAGTTTTTTGCAGACAGTCCTACTGCGCATGCGTCGAGTCATGATACCTCATGAATATTAATGAGCTATAGCCAGATCTCAGAAGTGGAAATTCTTGTGTGATGGCTACGCCTCCTCCTCCTTCAGCAACAAAGCTGGAAAATGATGGTGGGTCTTCTTCCTGTGAGGAATTTGTTCTTATAGAGGCGGATAAGACTAACCAGCAGCCTAACAGAACAAGAGGTAATGTCCTCTGGCATTCGCTGATTTAGATTTTTAAACAAAAGAGTCCCAACTGGCCGTTATTAAAGCCCTAAGAGAACACCTACGTTGTTTCGAGCTATTATACGCGATCCATTAACTTTATAATGTGCATTTAAAGAGTATTTTAACTTGTAGCATCATTCACAGTTTGTTGTATTGGGCTGAAGGTGTCAACAAGGCCTCTTGTTATCATCTTACAAGACATACAAGGGTGTTAACTAAAATAGATGACTCCTAATTGAATTGTGATGTTAAGACTCATTAGCTGTTTATCTTTGGGTGTGTTTAAGATGCACTGTTATATAAATACGTTAACAAAGCTTGCTCTCTAAGTTAGAGATTTTATACGCATATGTGACAAAGAGAGAGATTAAGACAGTTATGTCTTGTGTGATAGGAGGATCCATGGCATCAGCTGAAGCTTTGTTCTCTCGGAATTTAAGCTCATCATCTCCTAAAAAGAGGAAAGACTCGGGATTACCTAACGGACAGGATGATACGAGATCACAGCCTTCTCCAAGCATTGGTAGAGATACAGGAGTAGAGACAACAATGGAGGATGTGAATCAAGTTAGTGTCTCTTTCCTTCTCTTCACTGCTGTATAGCAGCTGCTTTGTTAGTGTGATTGGTTTTTCTCCCTCTCTCTCTCTCCCTCTTTATAATAGTCCCCCTCTTCTTCTGATGTTTGATTTTGTTATGTGGATAATTGTTTGTATTCCCTCCTGAATGTAAATCTGCAGCTGTCAATAATGTACATGTACATATATATATGTGTAATACCAAACCCTTAATGTACTCTTGGTAATACCCTTTATCTTATAAAGGGTTATACTGATTCATTATGTGTTATGATACTGTTGTGTACATCTACTGTCCTATTGTAATGTAGTTTGTCTAGCAATCACTACACTGAAAGCTGTCAATGCCCTTTCATGTACTTTATTATCTTATTAAATTTTGACAGCATCATTAATATATACCCTCCCACACACTATCCCCCCCCTCTCTCCCTTTCTTACTCTCCTCTCTCTCCTTCTCTCTTCCTTTCTCTCTCTCCCTTTCTTTCTCTCCTCTCTCTCTCTTTCCCTCTCCAGGTTGCTTTTACTGGTGAAGATGTAGAATCCATTCCATCTCATTTGTGTGAGAAGTTTGGTCTGACTGCACAGCGACTTGATCTATCATACAATAGACTAAAGTAATTTATGAGATGATAATAATAATGGTCGAATTCATAATCTCCGTGCATGTAGGTTTTTCAAGGATTTTAATATAGTTATCAGCATCTTTTTAGTGGATTTTTATAGTTTACCATTGAAAGGGCTGGCTGGTTGAATCCTACATTTTCAAAAATTAACAATAATAATAATTATTAAAGTTATTATTGGTATAGGACTTCATAATTTTTAATGCAGGGTTTTACCCTTTCCAAAAATTGTCGTATATCAGAATTGACATTAGACCAGAGATTAGTACTACAAAGCCTACCTGAATGCACCTCGAATCCCAGTGTCCTTTTATACGCTATAAATTGTAAAATGCTATAGTGGGTCGGACTGTTGTGGTCAACACTAAAACAACAAAACACATCAAATGTATATACATGTACATGTAACACCTTTATGATAAGGACTCCTTTATAAACAAGGACTCCTTAATGAGGACATTTTGCAAGGCTGAGGTCCCTGTAATATAATAGTACGGGGTCTTTGGCCAAATTTTACCAAAATTGACTAGGAGAGAATTTACCATTTTTATAATTTCTTTTGATGCATATACATGTTCTTATGTTGTGTAGCAAGTTTGAGCTGATTCCGATCAAAATTGGATTTTTTATGAATTTTTAAAGTTTCTCAAAAATTGGATCAAAGTCCCTGTACTATAGTACAGGGATTTTGACCAAATTTCACCAAAATTGACTAGGAGGGAATTTGCCGTTTTTGTAACATTTTCTGATACACATACATGTTCTTATGTTGTGTAGCAAGTTTGAGCTGATTCCAATCAAAATTGGATTTTTGCGAATTTTTAAAGTTGATCCAAAAGCCATATATTGTATTGTAGTGCTTGTCAGCTCATGAAACTCATGCTGTTTAGCTTACTTAGCATGCTTTGTGGGAAACCCTGTGTAGATTTTACATGTTAAAAATGTAAATTTTTAGTTTATAACGTGTTACTCTAACCCTTTCCCTTCTCACTAGATCACTGGACGGATTAGAGAATTTCAAAGTATTAGAAGAGCTTGTGTTGGACAACAATGATTTAACCGATGCTGCTCTGTCACTGCCACACCTACCACGCCTGCATACCCTCACTCTGAACAAGAATCAGATATCCTTACATTGCAATAACAACATTCCAGTCATAACTGTAGCTCAAGTATACATTTGTAGTGGGTTCCTGGAATTAGACATCAATTGCCATTGATTATTAATAATTGCTATTTCCTCTTTTTGGTCTTATTTTGACTGCATATCTGTCCTGCACAACGTTCCATAATTACTGTCAATAATCTGATATATGTACATGATGTGCATAATGTATTTATGACGTCTAGTTCAGTTAGTGTTTATAGTTACATGTATGTAATATAATTATGTGCTACTCTATTTCCGACCTTTGGGTTGGATTGTTATTTCTTAACGTTCCTAATCAACACATCATAGATACTGAGAGCTTACTGTCCACGTTAGAGAAGCAGTGTCCATCTTTGAAGTATCTGAGTCTCCTTGGTAACAGGGCCTGCCCACACGAGATACTACAGTCTGGACATGATGATGAAGACTACCAGCACTATAGGTAAGGATAATAAGGTTTCTTATGTACTATGTATGTGTACATGTATATAGTATGTACAAGAATTGTACATGTACATGTATACATGTGTAATTGTTACTACATGTACAAGTGCATGTATATGTACATGTACATGCACTTGTACATGTACATATACATGTACATGTATATGTACATGTATATGTACATGTATATAGTATGTATTGTACAAGAAGAATTGTATATGTACATGTATAAGAAGAATTGTACAACTTATATGCTAAAAAACATGAGAATCATGTGCATTCTCATTACGATTTGTACAATTCTTCGTATTAATTTGTACATTATGTTCTTTATTATTATCGTTATTTTTACTTGTTATGATTATACTATTATTATTATTATTATTATTATTATTATTATTATTATTATTATTATTATTATTATTATTATTATTATTATTATTATGAGAGAAAAGGGCAACAAAAAGAGAGGAAATGTATAGAAAGGAGGAGAGGGAGAACCCGAAAGAAAGACAAAAATTATTATTATTATTATTATTAGGTATTTTGTTTTACATCGTTTGCCAAAGTTAACTTTCTTGGATTCGAGTTTCGTCACGTCAGAGGAGAGGAAAGAGGCACAGAGAGTCGGAGCCTTCATGAGAGTAGTCAGACCCACAGACTCAATAGTAAGAATATCAATTATATCATTCATTATACATAGTGATACATTTATTATCTTATCTTATATGTCTATGTTAACATTGTTTGTATGAAGGATGGATATCATTATAAATACTGTTTTGTGATGTTTGTTTGTTTGTTTGTAATCATTCACGTTGCATCTTGTAATGGCAAGTGAATTGCGTATCCTGTTTTTGGTGGCTGTTTGCCAAAGTTACAGTTGAATTGTGAAGTACCATCTTGTAATGTTGTGACTATAATACTCCTTTAATTGAACATTAATGTACACGTATATGTGTGTTTGTGTGTGTGTGTGTTTGTACAATTATGATGTTAATGTTCTTGGATGTATTTGTGTGTGTTTTTATGAAGTTGCCTGTGTTGAAATTGTTTAGGAATCTAAGAAGAAGTTAAAGAAATCTTCAGAAGATGTTCCCAGTGGTTTCAATCCTTTACCAGCATCACGAGATGTTGTGGGACAACATAGAGGTACTAGTAAAGTATTGAAAATAATATCAATTATTTATTGTTATTTTTATAATTTATTGCTATTTTTAGAGGTAAATGTAAATATTAAAAAAATTATAAGTTATTTATTGTTATTTTTAATTGTTATTTTTAGGTGTCTATGGACAGTGTAAATACGTATATTATGGGAAGCATTCTGAAGGGAATAGATTTATACGTAATCATCACTTATGATATCTTGTGATTTCTTCTTCCTATGCTTCTTCTTTATCTAACTATTTCTCTCTTCCTTCTCTCGTGTGTCTTAATGATGAGTAATATTACTAGCATAAAAACCTGCAGTTTATTCATCATCGTATTATTATTATTATTACTATTATTATTATTAATTTATTATTAACTGATTATTGTGTATTATTATTTATCGATGTTATAGTATATATGACTCTTTTCATTCCATTCTTATTTTTGTATTGATACATATATTCATATATATGTAGTGTGTATTATATATAATTTAATACTAAGGTATTATTTTCTTTAATATGTTTTATGTACTTTAATTATATCTACATGTACATGTGTAGCATATTTTGTGTATTTAATAAAATGCATTGAAGGACCACCTCAACAACAGAGCTCCACCTTTTAGAATCACTAAACAGTTTATTTTAAAGTGCTGGCCGGTCTACTCTTGGGAGAGATGATTATGGATCCCTCTGCTATTAACCGCCTTACATCATTCTCCGTGATTCTCCTTGGCCTCCTTATTCCGTTCTTGTTGCTTGATTCCACTGTGGGACTCGGTAAGCCTTACCAGCAATGTCGTTCACATTTTATACTTTATATTCCTTTTAGAGGCATGCAGCTCAAAGCGACCTGATTTTACTCTGCAAGCCCCATTTCACAGTGGCTGTACAGGGCTGGAACTGCCTAACTGCATTAGGACTTCAATACAAAGCTGTAGATCTAATGGAAGCTGCCTTGTACAAAAGACATTAAATATAACCCGCATGATGAGTCTACAAGTAGGAAGAAAGTACTTGCTTGAAACATTTGTAGAAAATGTTATTAATCTGACAAAAAGGCCTGAGAATATGAATAAGAATATAAGGACTGGTATCATGAGAGAATACACATACGTTTGTCATAAGGTTTTTAATGAAAGTCTGCAGGATTGTTTTGCCGAATTTATTGCTGTTTGTCTCGATTTACCCAGTCATAGATCTCCATCACCATGTATCAATTTATTGTACAATCACTGCCTAAACCGTACAAAAGATTGCAGGGAAGCAGTCGAAAATGAAATAGAAGAGATAATAGAAGAAGAATGCGATGAAGATTACGATGATTGTGTAAGTCTCTCTGTAGTGTGTCCTAATTTAATTAGATAATATGCCACAGTTGGCATACCAGGAAGAAGGAAAACTGCTACTTTTTCCTTTTTGTAGGAAGAGCTAATTGATGATACATTCAATAATCAGTTTAGATTCAATTCAATGAAAAGGATAGGCACTGCACTTCGGGTCAGCAGTAATTCGAAAACAAAAAATGCAACAAGGCTATTTGAAAAGAGAAGGAAAGTCATCAGAGAGTTGGTTGGAAATATCAATAATGTTTCTAGTATCATGGACCAAGAAGATGTACAAGTATGTAACAATAATATCCTTGATATCAAAAGTGGATAACAATTATCCTGCACTCTTGTTGATATTGAAATGCACTACAGCTACATGCTTTAGTTGAACTTCTATTATCATTATTTAAAGACAGACTTCCTTCTGTTTACTGTTATGCATAACTGACTATAATTAAGTTTAAAATAACAACAGTTTGTAGGAAAGTAGTTTAGTATTGGTTATGCTATTGCAGGAAGTTTGTGATAGCTGTCATCTTATGCTAGTGCTGTGTATTATGTGTTTGCTGTTTGTTCTTTATATTTTGTAGATTCTATATGAAGTGATGGATTCATCTTTCAATATTAGTCATGTCTCATCACTTTCACTTTCACTATCAGTCAGTTGCCATAGTACATGCTGCAGTCATTGCTATTCATTGTATAGGATAAAATTGGTCCCATGCTACTGACAAATCTTAAAGAAATGAACATTGTTTTTGGTAAAGCTATACTCAGTGGTGGAGGAAGAATTAAAAATGACTATAAGTTTAATGGAAATAATTTAGGTATGAAAAAAATTTTATAGCAATTGTATGATTCATTCAGTATTACTTTTAAAGGTGTGTCATTTAAAATCACTGATGACAATGACAATTCCTTTGAACACTCATCAGGTTTAAGCATCATCAATAACTAAATTTGTTTAGTAATCCTTTCTTTATTCTATGATGAAGATGAAGGATTGTCCGTGAAAATAAATTTGCCCAGGACTGCACTGTGTCAATCAATGGGTATGAAAATGAATAAAAGAAATAATAAAAAAGATGATGATGATGATGAAGAAGATTATGATGAAGATGTACCTGATAGATACAGCAACTGCTTTACTCCTCAATTCCCATCTAGTATGTACTATAATCATATTATACACTTGTATGCACATGGATTCCTCTCTCTTTGTAGACTGCAGATATGTTATCATGTCATCAATTACACAAAACATTGATACTTTATTTGAAGAGATATCCAATAGGTTTGCATACTACCACTGCAGATCTATGGCTGCATGCTATGAATATTTTATCAATAGAACTCTGCTCAGTATTATTTCATCAATCCAAGTAGTTTCAAATGATACCACAGATGTTAATGGCATGTTTGATTTGTATGAAAATATCAGCATTACTTTTAATGTCAGCAAAGTAAGCTATATAGTATAATAAAAATTGATTTATTTTTGATATTAGTTCAACAATACTAACCCAATGTGTCACTATTGGAACCCATCATTGCAGTAAAGCTGAAGTTATTTAGAAACAAATCATTGCATCCTATTTTCCTAGGAACTGGTCCACTGATGGCATGACAACAACAATGCTATCCAGTTCTCAAGTATTGTGTACTAGCAACCACTTGACTAGTTTTGCTGTACTGGTTGATCACTCTGGTGTTACTAGTGAGGTGTGTATGCATGTCCAGTAATCCTGCTTATAATTATGATACTCCTAAATTATTTCTGTTATAGAATGATGATCCTTCCATTAGTCCTGCAGAGCAAATTGGTTTTCAAGTTGTTGGGTACATTGGTTGTATCATTTCAATCATTGCTTTATTGTTTGCCATTGTCCTCCTTGCTCTGCTAAGGTAAGTTAAATTGTCGGATTTCCTCACTATATCTATCTTTCTTTTGTATAGAAAGCAGCTCCAGAAAGGTCCACTGTTGTACGTGCACATTAACTTGTCACTTGCTTTACTGTTAGCATTACTGGTGTTTGTTTTTGGGATTGAATTGCCAAGATCTATACCAGTAAGCTGTTAACAATACAAATGATGCATGCTGTCTCCTGTTTTATTAGTGGCTGTGTTCAGTTTTGGCTGGATCACTGCACTATTTGTTCCTGTGTGTATTCTGTTGGTCATTAGCTGAAGGGATTATGCTGTATATATTGATAGTAAGAGTGTATGGATCACTAGCTGACAGATGGTATCTATTACTACCTCTTGGATGGGGTAAGCTATACACTTAAACCCAGAGGTGTACAATTTATAATTTTATAGGTCTACCTATTATCATTGTTGGTATATCTACTGGAATAAAGCATGATCTTTATGGTACTAATGATTAGTGAGTCTTTTGAATGATTGCAATAATAATAATGATAATTTTATTTAGTTGTTGGCTATCAACCAGTAAAGGAATGATATGGTCATTCATTGGACCAATGCTGTTCATCATAATAGTTAGCAGTTACAATTTCTCTTCATCATACATGTACCTATGCATTTTAGATTAACATTATTCTCCTTGCAATGACCATCTATCAGATAATGCATTCAAAATCTTTTAAAGCTGCAACAGGAGCTGATCCTAACCTAAAGAAAATTGATTTAGTCAAGTAAGTGAGTTTTTTAGTGACAATTGTTATTATTATTTCTAAAAGAACTGGTCTGAAAGGCGTCCTGGTATTATCACCATTGCTAGGCATAACGTGGGTCATTGGGATATTTGCTTTCAGTCAACAAACTACAATTTTCCTTTGGCTTTTCACAATATTGAATTCATTACAAGTTAGTATTAAATTTATACATTTTGTTATTCTTTTACGATAGGGATTAACCATCTTGTACATGCATGTTTTAAGAAATAAATTTGTAAGTATAGCATAAGAAGTTGATATTAAAATAAATTGTTTAATTTCCATTTGTATAATAAGATAAGTGATTGGGTGAAGAAGAAACTGTCCCACTGCTTAAGAAGAACAAAGGAGAAGTCTCTCTCTAGCAATTCAACTAATGAAGTAAGTGTTGTATTTTAACATTGATGTATTGAGTATGTTTTATAGACATTTATGAAGAATTCAAGCATTGAGTCTAAAGCTTAAAAAATGAACTTAATTTGCTTGTGTAAAATAGTTGGCTGTCACTATATTCATCATGTTCCTACATACAGAGCTTCATCTGACATTCATACGATTTTTATTGTTTTATATTATTTTTTTACATCAAAAAAAACACGCAAGACAAAAATTTAGACACAATCATATTTTGTTTTTTACAGCAAAGCATACGAAATCACACTTTATAAATTGTCTCACTCAATCAGAAAAACTTGTACAAAAAACTGGGTAGTCCGTAAACCTACAATAAAAATATCATGTAAAAAAATTCACTTTAGCATGTACACAAGTCTCTCCCTTTGTCGCTAATATACCTTAACAGCAGCTGCTATCACAAGAACAAGTAGAATTATAAGATAAGGACGCAGACTCCATTGGCGGGATGAGGGCAGCTGGAGGAAGTTAAACTGCTTTATCTTTGACTTGTTGTGTGGTGGATAGATCACCCTATCATTAGCATAAAAATAATTAATAATAGTATTTATTAAAATGTACTTTAGTAAAAAGTCCATTTTAGTCCCAGTCCTAAGAATTGGTTTCATGTGTGAGTATGTATCAAATGTGTGCTTCCCATGGTAAGCTCCTATACCACTGTTACCGACTCCACCAAACGGCAGAGTATTAACTAAGAAAGAACAGCCACTGCTTGTGTTATAAATAAAAAGAGTCGACTTACTTCCAGCTTGGAAGAAGACGGTATTCTGAACAAGAGCACCACTACTGGTACGACTTGATATGTAATGAAACGTCTTGCTGTTTTCAGTGAAGACGTAGAAAGCTAGCGGCTTCTCCCTAAAATATAAAATAGATCAAGTGTAGCCATGTTGACTATCCAATAGCAACTGATATTACCTCTCATTAACAAACTGGATAGCTTCATCAATGCTTGATACCGTCAATATTGGAAGGAGAGGACCAAATATCTCTTCCTTCAAGAGAGGGTCATCCTCTGTGACTCCAACATACAAAGCTGGTGATATGTACCTCTGGTCCTCATCAGTGACAACCTCAGAGACACAGGTACCTTTTGTTGCTTCCATTAGACCAGTAACACGCCTGCAAGTAAGGGAAAGAGAGTTTAGGTTAAGTAATGCTCGTGTAGTTCCTTATTTTCTTGCTCATACTTGAAATGCCTTGTATTAACAATGCGACAGTAATCTGAGGATTTTGAAGGATCCTAGAAGTGAAAACAACAGAAGTAACCAGCAAAAAAACTTGAACTAATTCCAAATAAAATAAAAAGACTGCAACTGTGTGGAAAGTTACGAGTTGATTCTAATTTCTAATAGCAAATGTGCAAGCTGTGGGCATTTGAATAATATGCTCAAGACAAAGGATGGGTGTTTAAAAAATGGAATCTCTACCTTTCCAAAGAACTGCTCTGCTGCTTTTTTGCAGCTGTCAACAAATCGATCACGAACACTCTCAGAGCACATCACATAGTCTGGGGCAATGCAAGTCTGACCGGCATTGGCTAGTTTCCCCCACATGATCCTTCGGGCGGCTACATCAATGTTAGCATCATCAGCAACTATTACAGGACTGGAGAGATTTTTTAAAGTATGATACATTTTCTATCATACCTTTTCCCTCCAAGTTCTAACGTTACAGGTGTCAAATGTTCCGCAGCTGCTTTCATTACAATCTTGCCAACGTGAGTACTTCCTGTATAGAATATGTGATCAAATCTCTCCTTTAAGAGGCACTGGGCTACGTCAGCTCCTCCGGTAACAACTGCATAAAAATCCTAAAAATAAAACAAATAATTATAAAGACAATTTGATATCTTTTGTGACTTACATTGTCCAGGTACTTAGGAATAAGGTCGTACACTAGATTGGAAGTGTTTATGGACAGCTCTGACGGTTTTATAATGATAGCATTCCCTGATGATAAAAATGATGATATAAATCAAGGTATAACAGAGCTCATATGGTAGATCAAATTTAAGAGCAACTTTAAAAATTTGAAAAAAATCTAATTCTAGTCAAGATCAGCTCAAAATTAAAACACAAACTACAAACATGTAAATGAATCAGAAAATATTATAAAAATGGAAAATTCTCTACTTTTCATTTTTGACAAAATTTTGCTAAAATCCCTGTACTATAGTACAGGGACTTTAGCCCGATTTTGGAGCAACTTAAAAAATTCGTAAAAAGTCCAAATTTGATCGGAATCAGCTCAAACTTTATACACAACATAAGCACATGCATATGTATCAGAAAAAATTATAAAAATAAAAAATTCTCTCGGAGTCATTTTTGACTAATAATGTACTTATATTGGCTATACACATAATTACACTCCGACTACAAAAAAGTATAACCCAAACAGCTGCTCTTTCTTTCCTTACCAGCTGCAATAGCTCCAACTAGAGGAAGCGTAACCAATTGGAACGGATAATTCCAAGCCCCAATGATGAGCCCAACTCCGTGAGGCTCTGGCTTCATGTAGCAATCGTCCATCATGTTAGCCACGCCCTTAGCAACATATTGGGGGGCAGTCCACTTGTAGAAGTCTCTTATAGCTTCAATGATATCGGCACGGACTACGTTTAATTCCAACCCGATTGACTCAACTTCACTCTATTAAGGGACGATATTATTATTATTATTTATTATATATAATTAATTAATTTTAATTAACACACATGCTGATGTGTATAAACTCTTACTTTGTTTAGGTCAGCCTTCAATGCAGCTGTTATTTGATCCATGTTCTCATCAAAAAGTCTCTTGAGAGCCTTGAGCTGAGAGAGTGCATGCTGCTTCTGCTCAAAATCGCTCCAACTCTGCCTCTTTTTAAATCCGGCGCGAATCTTATCCAGAACCTGGAGGGCAGGTGAAATAGTCTACACAAAAGATAGTGTGGGCTTTACCTGAGGGATATCACCCACTGAAGTCTCAATTAATACAGCTTCACTCATCATAAAACTTATAAAAGAGGTGGAAAGATGACGACTCAAGCAAAATAATATTTAATTAACTGGATAGGGGTGTGGTCTTGATTCTTATTAAAATTCCGCAGACAATCACCCGGGCCGGCTTTAATTGAAAGTGGGTGTGGTTGACATGGATCACGTGATCCCGTGTTTGGCGGGAAATCGTTAAACCGCCTAAAGGGAGAGAAAGAAGGACAACAGAGTCTAATTTCCAAGGAGATAAAGAGAAGACGCACAAAGCCAGCACCTGTTTTATTCAAAATTCTCGTCGCTTGGTTATTCCTCTTCGTCGTTATTTCAAGGATCTTCTCGAGTGAATGCGATTCTTTTGTGAGTTTTTGTCTCTTAAAATTACAAAATGGTGTGAATTTGTTTATATATCCCGCTTTCCTTTGGCTAATAATAGCGATACTAGCTACCAGCCGCCATTAATTCTTCGTTTGCATAAGGACATGCGTTTGCATGTACGATACATGTATTAATTGTTTACATGTACATGAATGTAGCAATTCTGCAGGAACTGTAGTGATGGGAATTAAATTCATTTGATCTTTATTTTGGATGGTTTAATTACTAGTGCCTCTTTTGCTCCTGAATGAATCCTCCAATTATTGTCTGCCCTGTATATATGTTGTTTGGTTTTGTTTTAGTGTAAATTGTCTCACCTCTGAACTGTAATAATGTACTCTATCTCTCTCCTCTCTCTTGCTCTCCCCCCCCCTCTCTCTCTCTTTCAAGCTCTTTCTTTCCTATATTCCATAATAATTGAATTTTATCTTGTTTTTTTTCGTGGTCAATATAAGCCTCTTGCACATCGCATAAACACATCATACATCCATCAATTATAACAATTTACATTTTGTTGAGTTTACATGTATAAATAAGTGTTGCTGTATGTCCTGCATGTGTTACCTTGTTTGTATGGGATGGATTTCATTTCACTTCATACAGACACGCACTCACTCATACCCTTGCCTATACTTATAATCCTTCTCCTCTTTCCATCAATGAATCTCATTTTTAACCCTCGTAGGAATTAACCACACCCATTCCATCATGAACACCTACTCCACTACTCCCAATCGGAACACAGCCACTCTCATCTCCTCTTCTCCTCGCCACAATCCCATTAAACACTCACCACCATACGCTCCCTTGCTACAACACATGGCTCCCTCCACATTCTCTTTCATGCCTTCTAACAATACTCCTTCCTCACATATAAAACAGTCGCCACCATATTCCTCAAAGATTCCCTCTACTAATAATCTCAAGCAGTCTCCTCCATACACTTCCAAGACTCATAATGATAGCACTTCATCTTCAGACGCCAGCCCTGGTGGCAATAGGTCTCGCTCTTTCTCCATCACTGATATATTAGCAGATAATAATACGACCTCGTCAGTCTCTCGTAAAAGAACAAGTCCTAGCGAGTCTTCCGTTAGCAGTCAAGAGAAGACGCCGCGTGTTGTTGCTAGTGAAGGAGGGCTCTTGTCTCCTACTTCTACCGCTACTCCTGTTACAACTGGAGGAGAGCAACAGCAGCAGAGTCTACTATCACTGATGCAGGCTAGTGGAGTGGTAATGTCTCCTATTAATGCTTGTCTTCCTGTGTCTCCTGCTTTATGTCAGTCAACAACTGGTCCTTATCAGAATCAAGTAGCAGGTCAGTACATCCCCCCCCTCTCTCTCCCTCCCTCTCTCCCTCTCATGTTGTATCCCATTATTGTCTGGTAGCTGGTACATGTATGTTATTTTTAATTGCACTCCACACTTCATTTTCTCTAATGTGGATTAGTGGTCTTTGCTAATGGATCCCTAAACCACGGTTTCATTATACTGCCTAGTTACAAACCCTCTAATTGATGCAGGCCATGTAGATCAGTGTTTGTCAGGGCTAGTGGTACGACACTATGTATAGCTTCCTTGTACTTGTAAACTAATGGTATATACATGTACTTGTATGCTTAATTCATTTTACCAGCGAGGCAGCTGCTGAAGTGTTTTTCTTAATAATATTGATTAGCCACTACAGGTATAATAATACTATACTCATAAGTCCATTATCATTCTCATATCCTCTCTGTACTACAACTGTTAATAGTATATGTGAGCCATTGTTACCCAGATATACTGCCCTGTGGCTATTTGTGGGTATACTGATAATGCCTTTGAACACAGGAAGGCTGGGACTCACTGATTACTTATTACATGTATGTATGTTCATGCTGCTAGTACATGTACTCCACTTTCCAGTATATTATAATTTTAGAAGGTGTATTCACTCCACTATACTGTATAGTACAATGAATGGGATGGGTCCTGATTTTAAAGGCATGTACATGTCCCTGCCTTTAGTGTGTGGTGTTCTCTTCTTGTGGCTGTATTGATAACATTCTAAGCTCCTCATAATGCTTGGGGGATGTCTGGATCCTGCCCTAAGGCTGGGGGATCTCTTATCTCTTTGGTTAGTTTTAGTTTAGTGGTAGATATGGAAGCTTAGCTCATATTCTCTCACTCTCATCAGCAGCACACTTATAAGTGAATGGGTAACCTTTAACATGTCCTGTTACATCCAGTTTAGCACTTGAGAACAATCAACAAAGATCATATTGTGCAACAGCTTCCATTAATCTACTCCTAGCCTGTGTCCTTAAATATATACACACTGCAGTTGCTAATCCTCTCCTCCTTGTTGTTGGCCTTACAAATGCATCTTAACCAAAAGTTATCTACCCTTGAAGGAGAGGTGTAGTTTAGCTACACTAGACTGAGCAGAGCTATCCTGTACACTTTATACAGTAGAATGCATCCAGCTCAGTAGTCTTGTATGGTAGCCACATGTTAGTTTAGGTGTGTTTCACTACAATGGTCATGGTCCTCCTTCCCCTCCTACTGTACTAGTCCCTCTTAAGCTGATTAAACAATAATACTACTAGAAATTACTGGAGGGTTCATTTTAACTGCCTAAGTATATTTGTAATGCATATACCGTCTGTATTTATAAAGAGAAAGATATACAGTTTATTGTTGATTTTTTTGGTTTTGATTTTCACTATAATGCTATTGTGTACTATTGTCCCTATGAATACTGCATAATGGTAATGTCTTAAAAATACTTGTGGGTAAAAGAAGGAAGAGAGAGAGAGGATGTCAGATAAGAGGAACACAAGCCTACTGAAGGTTGAGTCTCTCCTTATCAGTCTCTCTCTCTTAATCAGCTGATCCACTTGGTACACATGTTGTTATTAGCAACCACTAAACCAGCTGTTTCAACCACTCTCTCCTCCTACAGCTGTCTCTAACCTACACTAATACTGAACACAACTCTTACCTCTTTGATAAGATAACCCTCAACCTTATACTAGCTCCTCTTTTTTAAATTTTGAATCCCTGCTACTGTCCCTTCTCATAGTCCCCTGTCTCATAACAACACCTGCATTCAACCTCAACTGAAATTAGTATCCACCACATTGCCATTCAAGTGTCTGGGTGTAGGCCTTTGGTCCTTTAAAATTTGAATCCTTTCTACTGTTGGGTAACTCTCCCCTCACTCCACACCTGCTGACATAACCTCAACTAAAAGGAACTCTCTGTGTGTGTAGTACTGAGAAAAGAAGAAGGGGTTGTTTTCCTTTCTTAATTAATCCCTTTAACATTATGAATCTTATTACTAAGTACATACACAGTTGGACACTACTGAAATGTACTGTATAAGTTCATTGGTGACACTGTGTAGCTGTACTGCTCTAGGTGATCATTATATTTATTTTAAGCCTCCCATTATGAGCCTCTGTATGTCCATATACACTTAATATGTTCTCTTCTGAGTGTTAAATGACAGTGCTATAGATAATAATGTTGCACCTCTTAAAATTACATTTACAAATGAAATATTACCCATTATTGATAAGGGCCCTATAGTTCATAATGTTGTTATTATTATACCACCCCACACTGTAAGATGATATTACATATAATGAGTCTCTACTATTATATCCTTCCCCTTAGGCTATTTCCATCCTTTATCAATGCTGGCCTCAACACATGCTCCACCTTCAGCTCAGTCCTTCTTCCCGACGACACTATCAGGTGTTTCACAGCAGATGAGGGGAGGGGCCCAGCAGACTGGAGGGCTCTACTCTGTATTACCTAATCAATTACAGGAGAACATGGCGGACATGAAGCTTGCCTCGTCACAACTGGATGGTAAGAAAAGAAGCAATTGATAAATATCTATGTGTAATACAAGCTCTTTGTGTACATTGCAGAAATAACTTTTATTATTGTCTTAAAGCTTGTATTGTGTACTGAATTATTATTGATTGCTATACATAATCTTACAACGTATTATTGATCATAATTATACACTTGTGTATTTGTTCTTATACTAATAGATAGTGGGACAGCTGATAGTATTCATGATGCTAGCAATGGATCCATTGATGAAGAGTGAGTCCATTTGTACACACACACACACACACACACGCATGTACTACTGTATTTAAATTTAGCTTGAGATCTAATTTTTTTAAATTTGCAAATGTATTTTTAAAACCACCAATAATGAAATTCATGCACAACCAAGCCCCACAGTATAATAACTGGAAAAACCGCAAGAATTTAATCTGAACATTTATAAAAGGATGTATAGCACAAAAGTATTATTATTTTTTTTATTGTAGGTCGACTGCTAATGTTAATGGTCGCAATGGAAACAGGAGTGCATTAAGGAAACTGGTACAAAATCTCTCTCTCTCTCATTTTAATATCATTATTCATTTTCTCTTTTTTAATAATTATTTCTCCTCTTAGGACATTAATGAACACGCCCCCAACACTAATAATACTAATAGTAATGTGTCCACAACTCCAGTAAACACTACTCCAAAGTCTTCAGTACGTTACAATCAACATCAACAGCCTTCACACACTGCCCCTCCCCCATACCTACCTAACTACATCTCATGGAGCCCTCTACAGCTACCTAACCCTGCTGCAACATTCTCCCCCTCGATATTCCTAACGTGTCCCTCTGGTCCTCTCCCTCCCTCGTCTGTGGTCCACCCGGTCCCACGCTCCAGTCCTCAAGACCTTTCCAGTCCAGACGAGAAGATAGGCGGAGTAGTGGGAGGGGCTAATTCGTTTATGACGTCTACTCCGATAAGACGTGGGGATAGGATCCAGTTGGTGTCACCGTCACGAGTTCATTCTCCGATAGCTAACGGTAGTGGGAGTAAGAGGGGGAGTAGGATTCAACAACAACAAGTGGAACAAAATACGTCATCAAATGAGGTATGTGTACATGTACATGTACTGTACCGTAATTATGAGAATGTACACGTATGTTATTGTTATTTTAGATTTACTTAGTTGTTATAGTATTCAAAAAGACATCTGGTTCTGTATTCTTTTTGAATTGTATGGTATAACTACATATACATATGAGCCTATTTTAATAGTGAGATAGAGTAGATTAGTTTGAAATTTTAAATTTAAATTTTGAACTTATCTTTTTTTTGTTATTGCTACAGCATAACTCAAGTGCCAGTGACTCTGAGATGCCACTCCTCCATCGTCCTCGTGTCCCAAGGCGACGCCCACCAAAAGCTCGGACGTCCCTCAACCCTCTACTAGAGAACACTAATCCTTCACCATCAGCTACCTCTCCCCCCACCCGTCCCTCTCTCCCCCCTCCCTCTGCTCCCCCCAGTTCACTACTAACTAGTTACAAGCTCTCTTCACAGCAGTATCCTTCATTTAGTGACAGTGGGATAGTTCCTGACTCTTCTTCCAGTATGTTGTATCGTTCTTCTTACGGGCCACTCATGTCACCTGTGGGACATTACCAGCACCAGCAGAAGACCCCCGTCAAAGGAAGGCTGGATAGAGGGGGAGGGGGTGGGGCTGCTTATGGGAGAATATTGTGTGGTAGCTCACCAGTTACCGATCACCTTAACAAGACTGGGCAGATACAGAGTGTGCCCCCTTGGTTTATATGCTCTGATAAGAAATCTGATGGAAAGGTGGGCTCATCTCCATTTATTTATTTATTTATTTGTTTATTTATTATCAGAGGTTGAGACTGACTGAAGCTATCAACAAGTCATTATCAGAATCTGTGACACAAAAACATCATCAGGTATGTGTACATATACACATGTACATGGGGAATATTATTAACTGTGTATTTGCATGTACAGTATTAAGTATAATTATAAATTAAAGGTCACCTTTTTATCGGTAACTTTATTTAGCTGCCCGCTGAATGGCAGAAACTAGCTTACGGGCAGACCGAAGATCAGAAAAGTTTGACAAGAAAAGCACGCAATTTTTTAAAAGGAAGACCAAGAGTGTTGAAATTCGATGGAACTGGGAGCGGCAGTAGCAGCAGCAGCTGCAATAACAAGAAGAAAGTTAGTCAGTAGTGCTTTGGGATTTTAAACTGAAACTTAAAGCTAGTATTTATTATGAACTCATTTTTAACCTATATCAATAAAATATTATTAATATTAATATTATTATTATTATTATTATTATCTACTAATCATAATTAAGATTTATTTCTTTATTATTATTATTGTTATTTTATTCTTATTAATATTAATATTATTATTATTATATTATGTTATTTTTGTGTGCCCTTTAACTTATAATAAATACAGTACTATTAGATTAGAATTATTGTTAACATTAAACGGAGGCGGACGTATTCTTTTAATGGTCATAACTTTAAAAATTGAAGTCGGAATCAGCCCAAACTTTTTACATAGCATAAGGACATCAATATGTATCAGAAAATGTAATAAAAATTGGGGGTGATTTCAGAGCCATTTTTCAGAAAATCCCTGGGCTATAGCCTTGGGTACTATTCAGAAATTTGGAGTTTTTAAAAATGGCCATAACTCAAAAAACTGAAGTCGGAATTGCTCAAACTTTCTACATAGCATAAGTACATCATTATGTATCAGAAAATGTAATAAAAATTGGGGGTGATTTCAGAGCCATTTTTTGAAAAAAACCATTGAGAAAATGCACTTGTAGTTTTTTACAGTGCATTTTTTCAGAAGTTGGCAATAATAAGCTCAAAAATTAATATAATGACATCATATGCCTTCATTATGATGATGTCACCAATAACAACATTCTATAAAACTTGCCACACACAAAACATACTTAACATTTTCTTCCTCTGCTGTTTTTCCTGATGGCAGCCACTACTTCAGTTATAATCCCTCCTCCTCTTCTTTCTTTACTACTGCTCTTACTGGTTAATCAGTCTCAGCTCTCAATAGCTTCTCGTTTGCCTCCTTGTACTACATTCAGAAATACCTGTAGTAAGGTATTCCAGTTAGATCTGTCTGCTATTAATTCAACTGATGAAGCAGTCAGTTTCTCAATTTCATCATCATCACTGGCCCTTCTCAACATAAGCTACATTGTTAACACCAGTAGAGGAGATTGCTTAACTAGAAGTGGAGAGTGTCAAAATGTGTCTGAGCAATACTACAGCAATGGAGTCTCCTCTTCACAGGAGCAAGAGGTCACCAATGTGTATTATATATCCTGCACTATAAAGGAGACTGAGCCTCTTTACTCTGTTATTTCTGTAAAGCTTGACTTTGGGAATTGTTCTTATACTTTTGGACTGCTGCAAGATGGAGGAGGTGAGATGCTATGTGTTTATTGTCTTGGATGAGTTGTAAATTAAAATCCACACACTTCACGGCTTTCCTAGTTGATTGTATACACATGGGCCAAGGGTTAGTGAAACGCTACATGATTGTGAATTTAATTTTCAATTTAAATGCAATCTATCCTTGTGAGAATTAGACTATATGTGATTAAAATGATATTAATTTTCTTATTGGGTGTTACTGTTTACTACTGATAGTTCAGCTTGTCTAAATGGTCATTAATATTCCTGATTTGTTACCAAATGACATTTAATAGCTGCACTGCATGTCATGTGCATGTATGCAGCCAGGTGTTTTGGCTGATCTCTGTAGTAATTCTAATAATTTTGCTTTGGCTGTTAACAAAAATAATTGTCATTGTTCATACTGGGCATTACTGTTTCTTACTCTCCCCCATCTCTTGCTCTCTATCAACTTATCTATCTTCTCTTTCGCTCTCTCTCTCTCTCTCTCTCTCTTCCACAGATGGTGGTAATCTTTGTCCTGCTGATTATGACAATGGTCTATTATGGCAGCAATCATGGCCATCACTATTACCTGTCTTCAAGTCATGTAATGATATATCTGAACGGTTTTCCAGCAACAGTTATGCATACAGAAATTGCACATCAAATGGTATCTGGACCAGCACTGATATCAGTCACTGTAGGCTCAAGCCTTCATATGCTCAAAATGCTTTCTTTAACATCTGGTACAAATTTAATCCCAAGGAGCCTTTTAATAAAGAAAACTATTTGATAAGTAATGTAAGTTATTATTATTACTATTATTTATTGTTGTTATTATTGTTGTTGTTGTTGTTGTTTTTGTAGATGACTATTCACCTTAGATCAGTTGATTACTCTAATATTTCTCTACAATACGTGACACGTAATGGTCTTCTCCTAAGAGCTGGTTTTACAGTAATACTTGAATCCAATCTCAGCTCACCAGGAGAGAGGGCTGATATCACAATGTTAGTGCAAAACCTAAAAGAACTCAAAATTTTATCAATATATGAAACTAATACAACTCAAGCACAAATATTTCGACCAAACAGTAAGTACATGTGCAATAACGTGCATACGTTTTCATTTACTTGTACACTCTAGCTTCATGTTTATGTGACATGGAGTATCGCAACTCTCTTACTCTTCCTGTCTGTGTTGGAGACTTTGGTTCACCATGTAACTGCAGTAATGGCAATTGTAAAGTATGTTTAATAAGAGGAGGGAGGGGGGGGGCAGAGCAGGGGATGTGGATTTTGTTGGGACAAAGTCAGCTTTCTAAAGTGTATCATTACTAAAAGTACTAGTAACAGTTTATTTAATGCTACGTGCTTATTAACTACCTGGACCTGTTTGTGTACATTTTTAAAAACAAGAAACATGAGAAGTTGTTGTTTACTTTTCCCATCTCTTCGTGTATGCTAGTATTAACAGACTTGTACATGTACGTGTGTGTGTAAGGTCTTAAAACATACAATGATTATTATCTTTGTCTTATAGTGTTCTTCCCCTCGTTATGTTGGTGATGGATATTATTGTACTGTTGATTCAGATCGTGATGGTTTTCCAGATGTGCCCCTAGATTCATGCATTGAAAATACCAGCAAGTACTGCCGAAAAGTAAACACATTTATAATGTACTACTGCTGACTTCCTTTATTTGATGCTGTGTGTATATATGAAGTACTAGTAATAGCAATGTAGGCTTTTGCTTATTTATGTGTACTTGTTGTTAATGAGAAACGTGCACTGGCATGGAAGGAAAATGAAATGTTGGGAGACTGAATTTATCATTTAGTCTGTACTGATTATCATTATCATCGTTTGCTTATTATTTTGTAGGATAACTGTCCTTATATTCATAATCCTTCACAAACTAACTATTCATGCTTTGGTAAGACCACAGCATCATTGATTATATCCTATATTGATAATTGTATTTGCAGGTTGTGCAGCTGAGAGAGACAGAATATGGAACCTGACATGGCCGGACACTCAATTTGGAAAGACTGCTCTACAAAAGTGCCCTAATTCCACCACAGGCGGTATTTTTTTTGCTTCAAGAAAATGTAATGCTTCTCTTGGTTGGTTGTGGCCTCGCACTTCAAACTGTAGTCTAAGCAACTGGTTCTACTTTAAGTTATTCAATGATGTAAGTATACCAATATAATCCATGTGTATAGTAGATCTACATGTAGCATGTATGATACTGTTACGAATGAAGAATTGTTCTCAATTTTTCAAATGCATCAATTACATATACCATGATGAGTTATTTACTTCATTCTCTCTCTCTCTCATAGACTAACTACGCTGTTAATCATAACCTTACTGATGAAGAGAGGGTTGCTGAGCTCAATTATCTTTATGGAGAATTGATAGACAGTTATTCTGCACCTCCTTCAGGCTCCAATGGTGGTCCAACTATAGGTCAACCTGATTTGAAGAAATCCCCATACAGTCTATTGCACATTAACAAGATGGTCGATTATACACTCAAACTTTTACCTAGTGCAGAATTTGATGAATACAATTCATACACTTTTATCCCTGTAAGAAGAAAATGCATTTATATTATTATTATTATTATTATTATTATTATTATTATTGTTGTTGTTGTTGTTGTTGTTTTATTATTTAGGATATGGTTGATGTTTTTGATGACCTGTTAAATGAGGATTATGCTGAAGAATGGAAGGAAGTGGAAGAGGTTTGTTATCTTTATTTATTTTTATTAATTCTCTTTTCTTCTTTTTTTCTAGACTGAAGGCCATCATTTTGGTAGCACGCTACTCCTGGAAAATGTTGAGAATTATTTTCTCTACTACACTGGTTTTGAAAAATCAGTTAGAATTAAGAGAAAAAACTTTAGTAAGGAAAACGGCAGGCCCTATAACTTAGTTTGAATTAGTTTGAGGTCTTGCTATTGATTAAAAGTGATAAACAACCTCTAAGCTACAAAATACATAATATATCTGTAAACAGGATAATGATGTGTTTGAAATAATGATTTGAATGATTTCATGTTTCATAATAAACATGACACTATTATCATCATTTGTGGTCAAACATGGTAATACAATCTGTGTAATTACAATACCTCACAGTGACTTGAAGAGTATCAATCATTGTTTTCTTTTTCTCTGTGTCACTAGACATCATGTCTGATGTGTATAACCTTTCATCACAAGTTGCTGAAGGTGACTACGTCATCAACAGTAACTTGAGTGACTCTTACATTACTCTGCATATACCGGAAGGACTCTTGAGAGAGAAAACAGCTAATGGTGAGAACTGATTGTTGTTCATAGTTGATCCCTTCTTCCATTTAAGGTATTGAACCAGTCTCCATTATAAGTATCCAGTTTCGTAGTTTAGATGACTTTCTTTCGTCAGACGGCAACAAGTACAATTATTATTTTTAATATCATTTTATAATTATTTATTGTTATTTCAATAATAATTATTATTGTCTTTATTAGTACAAACGATACAAAGATATCATCTAATGTCTGGTCTGGTCAGATTGGAAGAGAAGGCACTGTCTTCAGTGAGCCAATACTCATCAGTTTTACTGCAGAGAAAGTAAGTACAGTATCCCCTTCCTTTATTTTATGATCTGTTATGCATCAGATCGATAATGAGACTCACAACTACGTATGCTCCTACTGGAACACCACGTGAGGCTATGAAACATAATTACACATTTCATGCAAATAAGTATCATTATGTCCTGCCAATTTATATTAACTGAACTATTATTAAATTAATGTAAAAAATGTGTACATTTTCTACAACACAGATCTGGTCAGTGGATGACTGATGGTGTCTATACAGTTGGTTATTATGAGTGGACTGATAACAGAAGTTATGTGGTCTGCTCTTCTTATCATCTCACAGCATTTGCTGTCCTTGTTTCTGTCAATGGTAACAATGGAGGAGGATCCAATGTAAGGACATAGAATATCATACATGTACTTCTTGTTTTATATTTTATTTTAATTTGCCCTTTTTCTTTTAAAAGGAGGAAGGAGGAACTACTGATGATAGTGGTGACGATGATGATGAACATGGTAGTTCCCTCACCAGTCTAAATCACAAGGCTATGAGTATTGCTACATATGCTGGTACTGCTGCTTCTGTTCTCTGCCTTGCACTATCATTCCTCTTCTTTATAGCACAATAGTAAGTCATCAATAGTTAGCTACATGCATTTCCTTCTCACTCATTCTTCAACAGTAAAGATCTACTGGAAAAACCTCATTTATTCATACACTTGAACTTAATAATAGCACTGATGCTTGCATACTCCATATTTGGATTAGGGATTGAGCTAGCTAAGGGAAATGAGGTAGGAATATTATCCAGTTGCATTGTAGCTACAGTCTTTCAATTGGTGCTTCTTATGATGTTAATGTGTCTATAGGTTTTGTGTTCAGTTGTTGCTGGACTCCTTCACTATTTCTTCTTAGCTTCTTTCTGTTGGATGCTGTGTGAAGGGATCATGCTGTATCTCTTGTTGGTGGTAGTGTTCAGTAGACTAGCTAAGAGATGGTACTTCTTCTTTGCTATTGGATGGGGTGAGCATTCATCTCTCATATTGTATTGATTACTGATTGATCACTGATTGAATGCACTTTAATAATATTTTGATCACATTTTGATTACAAATTGATTGCAAATTGATCACAGTTTCAACACATGTTAATGACATTTTGATTGCACATTGAACACATAATTACTGCACATTTATCACGTTCTCTTTTTCTTTCATCCCAACAGTTACTCCTCTTATTCCTGTTTCTATCACTATGCCTGTTCACTATGATAAGTATACTGTTAAAGATTCCTTTGGAAATATCACACTGTATGTAATGCGGCATTCACAATAATGCTGTGTATTAATTGTGTTTTTGTGTACTGTGTTAATTGCAAGTGTTTTGTAAATGTGGATCTGGAATGAATAAACCAGATATAATGTTTTTTTTTAATTACAGAAAATTGTTGTATGATGTTAAATATTATTTGTAGTTGCTGGCTATCAGATGAAAGTGGGACTATCTGGGCCTTTGTAGCTCCTATGCTGCTTATAATAGCAGTAAGCTGCTCTTTCTCTCTCACTTATTGCTGTTGTTTGAATTATCTTTAGATCAACGTTGTATTTTTTGTTCTGATTGTACGGAGTTTGTGCAAATCAAAGAGAATGGAAAAGTCAAAGAAAATGAAAGCAACAAACCTAAGACAACAAACAGTGTAAGTATAGAGAGAGAGAGAGAGGAGGGTTATTAGGGTGAGGCATGTACATACATCCTAAACATTCTCTAATGTTAGTAAACATTGTAACATTATCTTAATCCAGGTCTTTATTGAAGAACTGTATCATCCTACTGCCACTGATGGGCTTCACTTGGCTCTTTGGTCTCCTTGCCTTTGACACTGACACTTACAGTTTGATATTTGCATGGCTCTTTAACATATTGAACAGTACACAGGTCAGCCATTACAAAAGCATAATTAATAGAGTACAATAGCAATGCCAATGTCACTTCCTGTACAGTACAATCAGCATTCTTATCCTGTTGTTTTTAATAGGGTGTAGCTATATTCTTCCTGTATGTGGTCCGTAATGATAAAGTATGGTCCAAGTTGACATTCTGCTTTAGAAAATACATATCTAAGGAGGTGGTAAGCTGATGCATTAAGAGTTAGAAGTGAATTTTGAGTTAATTCTTTATCTCTTCATGTAGTCAAGTCCCAGCAATACTATGATGAAGCCATCCCTCAAATCCACAAGGACTCTTATCAGCAATGTCAGTCTGTCACAGGCTAACAGTAAGTCATATAAATGCTGCATACTTGAACTCAGATACCATATCACCATGATGATAGACGTTTGATGTAATAATAATTCATTGTTGGGTTGAGGTCATCAGTGATACAGGAAGTGCTAATTGTAATGTATTATAAGAGGTGACTAGACAGGATGGTATTTAATGGTGTTAATTGAGCTGATTCTAGTTATGATAACTCTGCCAATTATAGCTTGTAGTGTCTTCTCTTCTCTTGGCTCAGCCCCTGAGGGTGTCTAACTGCATGTCTATGAAAATAAAATATTCTTACTTTATATGCTGCAAACTGAACAACATAAGCAATAAATTAAAAGTGTTTATCTAATAACAAATTCTTTGTTCTTTTGGTAGCATTTGGTGAAAATTCCAGCCAAGATGGGAATTCTTCCACCTCAGATCCACCTGCTGATAATGCATTGTTCACTCTCTCTGAGACAGACCTAACAGCAACCCACAAAATAGAAGATACAAAGGATAACGTCTCCACTGCTTCAATAAAGATTGATTTTGACTGAAATATACATATATAATATATATGACCATTCATTTTTATTGTGCTCTAGTTTTGTGTTGTGGAAGACTCACTTGTTCATGTTGATGGTGTTTTAGATGAACTTCATTATTTTTTTAATAAAAGAAATCTATGGCGTGGGTAGTAGATCTACATTATATAGGTGTGAACTCATTTGCAAGATATATTAAAGGAGAAGTGAAGGCTGTGGATTCTACTTCTATTTGGCCTAGCTATGTCAAACCTTTTACTTTTGTCTCTTTTAGCTCAAGGGCTGATCCTAGCTCAATTTCAATATCAAGTAGCTGCTCAGTTTTGTCCTCCAATAAATCGCTCTGGCGTTATGCAACTCTTTAGCGAGGACCCTATAGGATATATCTATGATATTTTTGAAGGGAACGAGAGCATTAAGACTCTCTGTCTCTCCCATGGGGACCAGCTAGGAGAGCTCACTTACACCACTGTAGTCGCTAGAGTCAACGTAACTGGAGATGGAAGCTTTACTCCCAACCAAACTGTCCTGGTCAGTGGACGCTGTAATCCATCGACATTGCTTTGGACTTTAAATGGTGACATCATGAACTCAGACTCGTCTGCTTTTGCCTTACAGTTGAGAGAAGATTGCTATCAGTGTGGGACTTCACCGATCTGCCAAGGTTTAGTATTATTATCTATATTGTAATTTTGTATGTCGACTTGTATGCATAATGTAGTGTAGAACATGATTGCTTGTATCTTCCTTTGTCAGTGTTAATGGTAAATTCTTGTGTTACTTTTAATCAATAAGGTTCATGACTTTATTTGTTGCTAATGCAAGGTGACAGACAGCCCTTGTAGTTGGTACATTTTAATTGGCAAAAATATTTAATTATTTTGGAAGCTATGTATGTAATATCATGATTCCTCTCTCTCTCTCACTTTAGTGTGTAATAATAGCTGTTCTGGCTTTGCTGGTTTTGAACGTTGCTTTGGTCCTAGCGATGCCGAGTGCTGTCCTTTCTATGAGAATAGCAACTGTACTACATCATGTACTACTGGAAGTCAGCCCAATGCTACCTTTTTTTGTGGTAAGCTCTAAACATGATTGCTCTATGTTACTACAGTGCATGTGTATTGAGCCTATTGGCTTCGTTTGTCAATGTTTGTTTGTGTATTGTTTACAAGGATTCCTTTAATTGGATCATCTCTTCTTATTTGGCAGAATTTGTTCCTTCTTTCATCGTGCTTGAAGCCAACCAGTTCCAGTACACGTCTTCATCCAACGACAACAACTACTACCTGTACGATGAAGTTGTAGACAATTCATTAACTGTTAGGTGCACATTTAATGGAGCCAGTAACGCTATTAGTGAGCTAAAGGCTAATTCCTTCTGGTCCTTTGATCTCCTCAATGATACAATTGACAGACAGTTGCAGGCTCAAGATTTTGGGCTTGTCATTAATACCAATACAACTCTTACTGTAGAGACATCAGTTGGTAATGTCAGTTTGGTGTTTGTTCCTGGGGATAGTCTAAAATTTGATCCTGTCTTTCCACCTGAGTTAAATGGCAGATATATCTGTGGTGTACGGAATATTTCCTTAGCTGTAACTGATGTAATACTAGCAATTACTACTGGTAAGAAAGAGATATGGAACCATTGATAGATTCTTTGTATTTTGCACTCCCTTTAGATAATCCACTTCTAGTGAACAATATTGAACCACCAGTCCAGAACCTAGCTTATCCTGCTACGACATTCAACCATTCATTTCTTGCAAAGTATAGAACATCCAGTGGTAGTGGTTCTACAATAATAATGAATGATGTATCAGTCAATAATCTCCAAGTGTATTATAATACCAACAGTGGGCCTGTCAATGGAGCCATTACTCTTATTGATAGTGTCACTCGTAATTATAGCATAACATTCCAGGACCCACTGCCTCCAGTGGTTGTGGTGTTCATAGGAACCAGTGGATTAGGTCAAAGTAGTTCGGATTCTCTTAGCATTCAAGTATATTCACATGGTAAAAGAGAGAGAGAGAAAATCAATTTAATTATCTGTCACTCTCTCTATTCTTTTTTAGGTATTGTTCTGTCTCCTTCTACAAGGCGTATAGATATCACGGAAGGCAGTACTGCAATATTGAATTGTACTTCAGTTGTGCCTTCAGTCGTCATTGAATGGGATGGGCCTAGCATGGTTGAACCTTCCTTCAACTATGTACTCACATTGAGCAATGTCAGCCTCAGTTTCACTGGCTTGTATACTTGTACTGTTACTGGCAATACTTATCCTAGTGGACTGGAGAGAGTATTCCAAGTACTAGTTGTTGTTTATAGATGTAAGTATATGCATAGAATAAGAGATGATAGAGTTTTAATACAATAGAAGTTTTTCTGATGCATATATATGTTCTTATGTTGTATAGAAAGTTTGAGCTGATTCCGATCAATATTGGTTTTTTTACAAATTATTAAAGTTGCTCCGACATTGGGCCGATAAGCTACATGTTGAAGAGACTTGTATACATTGCTACATCTTTCTTCTATTCATTTTATTGTTGTCCTTTCTTTCTTCAGCTGGGTCTGATGTCATACTCCATCGCTCCCCCTACCAACCTTTATCCAATCCAGCAATCATTAACTTTGGCTCTGAAACAATCATCACGTGTAACGGATTGAGAGGGACGTCTCTGCAATGGACCTCGGACAATTCCCAGTTTCCTTCTGATCTATCCGTGCTTCCTAATGTATCAGTTGTGTTTGTTAATGAAACTAGTACTAATAGTATCAGTCTTGCCGTCACTAGTGCTGCATTTACTAGTACACCAATCAACTTCACATGTTATTCATCTCTTGGCAGTGCATCAATAATTATCACAAGTGAGTGTTATATTACAATGCATAGTGATTGATAATTCAATTATTATTACTATAACGAGTGTAAATTACATTTGCATTCATTGCCTATCAGCAGAAATATACGACAGTATTTTGCTAGTACTGTTTGTTAGTGTGTATTTATTTAATATTCCATATTATCATTGTGGTTAACCTTTATAGATACACCTTACATTAAACGATTGACTGATCTTCAGTTTCCTCTTACTGTTGGTCAAAAAATCACCATGCAGTATCTGTCTGCTCTTTCCTCAAATGGACTGAGTAATGATGCAGATCCTGATGCAGAATTCTTCTCGTTAGTATCTGACATAAGTTCTCCATCATTAATTCCAAGCAACATATTTATTTACGAAATCTCTTTTACTGCATCTTCAAAATTGAATGGTTCTACATTACGTTTTGAATATTCAGGTAATTTGAGAGAGAGAGAGTATAGAACTGTGGCGCTTTATTTTGGTTTTTTGTAGAAATTATTACAAATTCACTCACAGTAACTGTTGCTGGTAAGACAGAATTTTGCCACTATATTAATGCTTTAATCACTTCTCTCTCTTTACCTCAGTTCCATCAGTCTTGTTGGTAACAGTGCCACCATTCAATTATGTATCTGGTACTGCAGTATCTCTCCAGTGTCAGAGTAGTGGCCCAATAACTTGGATCTCAAAGTAAAACTTTGTGTATTTTACATTTCTTTGTTAACTTGTTAAATGAGCATGTAATGATGATTACAGTTACATCTTAGTAAATGTTTCTTGTATTATTTCTGTCTTTTTTCAGTACTAGTCAAACAATACTGTTACCTCCTGATTACAATCGCTCCCAGTCTGATCCAAACACTCTCACCTTCACTCCATTTATTTATAACTTCGTTACTAACTATCCTCCTCAAGACTTAAGTCTCTCCCCACTGACTCCAGTGCCAACAGAAGGAGTGGTACAACTATTGAGAGATGAGTTCTTGTGTACTGTATGTGATAATATGGATAGAAACGGATCTAACTGTCTTCCTAGTGAATACATTGATCCTAAGACTGTTGATGTACAGATACTTTATCGTGAGTTCCACTATGCATGTGAATTATGTCAATCCATAATAGCATGATTATTAGAATGTCTTGGGCTATGTATAACTCTAAAAAAACTGCTCATTTATTGCCTCAAACTTTCTACATTGCATTTTGTAGCATTTTGTAGCATTTTGTGCATTTCAATCCACAGATCCAGTCATGTTTCATTTTGGTGACATTCCTTTGTACAATAACAGCATCATCAGCTCATCCTTTGATAATGAGTCATCCATCACTCTGACCTGCTCCTCACTCAGTGGTCATTCAACTCTTAAACTCAACTCAACCAATCTTCTATTAGATCCTTATTTAAGTGCTGGTATGTATCAGGTCCCTGCTGTATATGCTTCTGGTTTATCAGCTCAAGTTGATGTGATTGATAGCTACAGTGTCAGGATTGAGTTTAGCGGTAATGTAACAACTACTGATATTTCTGGTACTTATTCTTGCTATTCGCAAGAATCTGGTACTTCAACATCCATTACTTTACATTATGGTAAGTCATTACAATCATCTACATGTAACTGTTTCTCTCTATAGCTGATAGTAATGATGATGGGGTCCTACAATCTCAGACACCTTCCACTAACGTCACACTAGTATTAGGAACAGCAGCTTTGTTGCCATTCACTGCTGGTTATAATTCAAATGGATCAGCGCAATCATCAACTGACACATACAGAGGACTCACTGTCTCTTATCCTGTGTCTTTTACAGGAGGTACTTCTCTTTTCGAGATAACTCCATACAATTATGGAGTATATATACCAGTGGTTGATGCTGATACTGCTGGTACAATAGTTATAGCGCACTGTAAGCTAAGTATAGTGTCTATGTACTCTGGTAATATTACTTTTATTTATATCTTAATAGCTCAAATATCAAGAAATGCAAGTATCAATATTAGCACAGAAGGTATATTAGCACTGTCAGCATTATTATTGATACTTTCTCCTTGTTCCTCCTCATCCTTCTCTCTTTCTCTCTCCTCCTTCTAGCTCCAACCATCACTCCACTTGTATCTTCTACATCAGTTCTTGAAGGAGGAACAGTCACTCTTACCTGTGTCCCTTCAGACAGTCGTGTTCAGCTTCGGTGGTACTTCCTAAGTAATGGCTTATTTTCAGAGCCAACCCCCCTACCACCTAGGAATGGGAATGGATTCACATATGATGACATCTCATTAAGACACAGCGTGACTATTAGTCAAGTTACAGTACTGAATGATGAGGGTACTTACATCTGTCAGGTATTTAGGAGCAGTAGTATAAGAAGCAATGTCAGTCTTAATGTTTTAGCAAGTAAGAAGATGATAATTATTATTAGCTAGAGCTGCTATTATTATTTATGATTTTTCCAATTATTAGCTTGTCCTGAGGAGGAGAATGGTGGCATAGTTTGGCCAGCTACCATTGAAGGAGAAGTTTCTAGACAACCTTGTAGTTTAGCATCTTCAAATTTCAAGTATTAAACAGTCACTGTTAATGATTGAAACCTTTAACTTCTTTTTCTTTCTCTCTTTAGTTCTCGGGTTGTGTTTGCCAGGAGATATTGTTTAGATATCTATGGGTGGTCTCCTGTCCTGTTTCATGGCTGTACTCTTGTGTCTGATGCCACTTCATTTCAGCTCATAACCATGAGGCTAACTAATGTCACTGGCATCACTGCAGTATCACAGAATGAAGCTGCAATAGTCTCTGAGGTTAGTCATTGTAATCATGGATGATGAAAAGCTTTTATAAAATATCATTTCCTTGCAGTTAAGTTCTGCTATTGCTGCTAGAAATCCACACTTTCTCTCAGTCTCTGTGACCAAGTACTATTCTTTCATCTCAAACTCTGTGATTGTAGTTGCTGATGCTTATTACAACACAACTAGTAACATAACTTATGACTCAAGCCCTGTATGTTATATGGCTACTTATTAAATTTTTATGTTCATTGCATGCATAGGTGTATAGCCTAGCATCTTTGGGTGGCTATCAGTTAGTGTTTGATGCTAGAACTGGTCCTCAATACAGAAGCTCTTATGTATTCAGGCCATCAAGTCAGTTTATGATTCATTGCAATCTATTTTTATTCTTCATTGCTTTGTACATTATCATTGCAATTTTTCACTCTCTTCTCTCTTTTTGCTCATTCTCAGGTGTCTGTGTATGCAATCATTATACCATAGTTAGCAACAATGTTCCTGCTATTCCTATAGAGGAGGATGATAATCCAGAATCAATATTTAATGCAGGCCTAATATTAATGCCTTCATTCAATGTTACTGAGTTTCAGAGAAAGTGCTACGAGACACGAGCAGAACCTTGCAACTGTACCTTCACTAGCTGCAACGTAAGTACTAACAATACACAGCATAATGCTAGTATGATATTATTTCTATCATTTTCCAGTGTATAAATCCATTTGTTGGTAATGATGTTAACTGTACAGTTGATTCTGATTCAGACGAGTATCCAAATCAAGCAATAAGTGATATTTATGCTCCAGAATGTTCAAGCAACGACTCAATTTCTATGATACCTACTTACTGCTCAAACGATACTTGTCCATACTTATACAATATAGAGCAGACTCCACCCATATGTGATACTATAAGTAAGCCCCTGTAATTTAAAAAAGCACAGCATAATACACTAAACAACTTGTTGGGGATATCTAAGAATAGAAATCTGTTCTATTTTTGGCAACAAGTTGATTACAAGATCATGTTGCCTAGTGCATGCTTAAAATTATCATTTGTAGACGATACAATTGTCGGAGGGTGCATAAAAGAAGTGGATTCTAATTGGAACATTCTGTGGCCTCCAACTAATCCAAACACCACCTCAACTCAACCTTGTCCTGGCGGCACTAATTCTTCAGGTATGATATGAATAAATGAATGAGCCTTTAATGTATATCTGATTAGGTCTGGCTACAAGGTTCTGCGATGAGAATGGTAACTGGTCTACAGTTAATGTTAGCTCGTGTAGATCACGTGCTTTTAAAGTCATCGAAGAAGATGTACGAATATTATACATTGTATACCTGTAGTGAATCTGTATAATATTGCATGTTTTATAAAAATTATATACATTCTAAAGCCTATTCGTTTTATAATCATAAATGTTGATATTTGGTGTAGGCTGCTCAATTGTTTGTGGTGGATTTTGATCAACTCACTGGAGTAGCGATTGAAAATTTAGCTAAGAGTGCTGTTGGACTTGTCAGTGAAGTGAGTACTTAAAAATTTATAAAAAATCTAATTTTGATCAGAATCAAGTCAAAATTGATATTCAACACAAGAATATGTATATGTATCAGAAAAAATTATTAAAACAGAGAATTCTCTCCTTGTCATTTTTGATGAAATTTTGCCAAAGTCCCTGTACTATAGTACAGGGATTTTGGTCCGATTTTGGAGTAACTTTTAAAAATTGTAAAAAATCTAAATGTGATGGAAGTGAGCTCAAACTTTCTAAGCAACATAAAAACATGTATATGTATCAGAAAAAATTATAAAAATTAAAAATCTCTCGGAGTCATTTTTGATGAAATACCCTGTACTATTTAGTCCATGGTCTATTTGGCCACATTTTGAAGCAACTGTAACTTTTACTATATTGCTATTATATATTATCTTTATTGTACCCCTTTAGTTGCAAGTAGCTACTGCAGCTCAAGTATCATTAAATGAATCGATACTCCCTTCAGATCTCTCTGTATCTAATGATGTACTGACCAACACTATCCTGGCACTGAACTCGAGCTTTAATGACAATAACGAGACAGCCATCAATTCTTCTGTAAGTTAACAAAAACAAAAAGATTTTTACAGAGTGATTTAGTCACCATTCCATATAACTTATTGTGTGTCTTCCACTTGTTTTAGTCTATAGCTGACACTCTTAGTGATCTTCTCAGTTTGACCAACAGGCCAGGCTGGGAGAGCTTGCAATCATCCAACCCCAGCACTGGGAGTGAGCTCCTCCTGGAGAATTCGGAGTCATATGGTCTTTATCTTGCTCAAACCACTGATACAAGTCAAATTGTATCAAGAGAAAATATCGGTGAGTTAATGTATAATAAGACACTGAATATAGGGCAGCTACAAACACACATACATGTACACTGTGTGATGTCATAAGTATATTAACTTGATCTTCTCCTTGTATGTTCTTGTGATCTCGCAATAAATTAATAATGAGATTTTAGTTAAGATAATAATAATTATTAAAAATGAATTATGAAACAGGAAATGAGCTGCTGATAATTAAAAAATATTAAAAATGAATTATGAAACAGGAAATGAGCTGCTGATAATTAAAAAATTATTAAAAATGAATTATGAAACAGGAAATGAGCAGCTGATAATTAAAAAATTATTAAAAATGAATTATGAAACAGGAAATGAGCTGCTGATAATTAAAAATTATTAAAAATGAATTATGAAACAGGAAATGAGCTGCTGCTAATTAAAAAATATTAAAAATGAATTATGAAACAGGAAATGAGCTGCTGCTAATTAAAAAATATTAAAAATGAATTATGAAACAGGAAATGAGTAGCTGATAATTAAAAAATTATTAAAAATGAATTATGAAACAGGAAATGAGCTGCTGATAATTAAAAATTATTAAAAATGAATTATGAAACAGGAAATGAGCTGCTGATAATTAAAAATTATTAAAAATGAATTATGAAACAGGAAATGAGCTGCTGCTAATTAAAAAATATTAAAAATGAATTATGAAACAGGAAATGAGCTGCTAATAATTAAAAATTATTTAAAATGAATTATGAAACAGGAAATGAGCTGCTGCTAATTAAAGAATATTAAAAATGAATTATGAAACAGGAAATGAGCTGCTGATAATTAAAAAATATTAAAAATGAATTATGAAACAGGAAATGAGCTGCTGATAATTAAAAAATTATTAAAAATGAATTATGAAACAGGAAATGAGCAGCTGATAATTAAAAAATTATTAAAAATGAATTATGAAACAGGAAATGAGCTGCTGATAATTAAAAATTATTAAAAATGAATTATGAAACAGGAAATGAGCTGCTGCTAATTAAAAAATATTAAAAATGAATTATGAAACAGGAAATGAGCTGCTGCTAATTAAAAAATATTAAAAATGAATTATGAAACAGGAAATGAGTAGCTGATAATTAAAAAATTATTAAAAATGAATTATGAAACAGGAAATGAGCTGCTGCTAATTAAAAAATATTAAAAATGAATTATGAAACAGGAAATGAGTAGCTGATAATTAAAAAATTATTAAAAATGAATTATGAAACAGGAAATGAGCTGCTGCTAATTAAAAAATATTAAAAATGAATTATGAAACAGGAAATGAGCTGCTGATAATTAAAAAATTATTAGAAATGAATTATAAAACAGGAAATGAGCAGCTGATAATTAAAAATTATTAAAAATGAATTATGAAGCAGGAAGTGAGTTGTTAACACATTATTAACACTTCAAGGTGTTAAAAATGTGTCAAAAAAATTATTAGAAATTATTATTTGTTCTTAGTTCTTACAAACTCAATAAAGACAATCTATTTCATTCTCTTGTACATTCACATACATTACAATTATTATCATTATTATTAGTTATTTTTAATTCATAATATTTCTCTTGATATAGTTATAAGAGCAGAGCAGGTCCCTATTGCTGGCAGTGCTGGTATAACGTTTCCTGATTCGTCTGATCTTGTTAACTTTACAACTTCTGTATCAATGTCACCAGCCACTATTAGCATACCTGGTGAACTCATAATGGAGAGATCTTCTGGAAGTATGTGCATGTAGTTATTGATATAAGAAAGAGAGAAAGAGGTGCACATTATTTTTAATTTTTATCTTCTTTATAGTGTCTACAGTTCCAGTGGCTAATATATTGTTTAATAATTTGCAAGATTTTCTGAATAGCACAAACCTTAGGTAGCAATACCATTATTTATTTATTTATTTATTTATTTATTTATTTATTTATTCGTTTCTTTATTGCTTTAGTTCTGATTTTGAAACTGGTACTATTATATTGTCAAGTCAGGTTGGAATGTCAAGGAGGCCAATTCCTGCTGATCCACCAGTTCAGCTCTCATTTAATATTCTCACTCCTAACTTTGCTAACCCTAGCTGTGTCTTTTGGGACTTCTCTAACCCGTAATAACAAAGCATTACTAGTAACCTCATATGCTATCTTAAACACAATAGGCTTGGTAGTGGCTCTTTCTCACCTGCTGGCATTACAACTGTTCCTAGTTCGAGTGGTAATGTCACTTGTCTCAGTTCCCATTTGACTAGTTTTGCTGTTCTAGTTCAAGCATCTTCAGAAGCTACACCAGTAAATACTTTATTCCTTTGTGCATGACATTGTGAAATAATGATCATATTACTCTTGTGATTGCATTGTTTTGTTATCCAATAGGGGCCTACAGAGGCTAAAGTGTTGTCAGTTTTATCATACATAGGAGCTTCAATATCAATTATGTGTTTGCTAGTGACCGTTGTATTCTTCCTCACTTTTGGGTTGGTTAATCATAACATATGTCCGTCCTTTTATTTTAAAAGTGTCTCTCTCTTTCACTCTCTTCCCTTCTCTTGTTTATCTAAAGGAGAAAGTTGATTGAATCCGTACACAACTTAGTTCACTTGAATCTTGCCATATCTCTTCTATTGGGATACATTGTTTTTGTTGCTGGCATAGAGACTGCCAAAAGCAATAAAGTAAAAAAAACAAAATTACTATTGCCAATTTTTATAATAATTATTTTTAAAGATTGCCTGTACATTTGTCGCTGCTGCCCTTCATTACTTTTTCTTGTCTGCGTTCTTCTGGATGCTGTGTGAAGGGATCATGCTGTATCTGATGCTTGTGGTTGTCTTTTCATCGTTAACTAAGAAATGGTGGTTCTTCCTTATATTGGGATGGGGTTAGTAGACTATACACAAATTTTAACTGTATGCATGAATTGCATGTCTCTTTGTGTCTTAGCTGTGATGGTAAATATATAAGTTGACTATTATTATTTTTATTTAATTTTGTAGTTCCTTCCCTACTGATTGTAATTGTATCAGTTGGAGTTGCTCACGATTATTATGTACACGGACAAGATTAGTAAGAACTTGAAGAGATTGAGAGACTTACGTGTGTGTGATGAATATCATATTAATTATTGACTGGTTCTTTTCTTTTCCCGTTAGTTGTTGGTTGTCTATTGAGAAGCATGTCATTTGGGCATTCATCATACCAATGTGTATTATAATAATTGTACGTTTTTAAAAGAATATTTTTATGATCAGTCTTTGCAATATCTCATTAGATTAATGCAGTGTTTTTGGTCCTTGTACTGATAAGTTTATTAAAGAATCAAGGCGCTAAAAATTCCCGGAAGCAGCTGGAGAACAAACGTGTCGACCTAGTGAAGTAAGATTGCCAGTCTTGATAGTTTTTAATTCCATTATTATTATTATTATTATTATTTTTTTATTTGGTACTATAGGACCGGATTACAAGCGTCAGTGATTCTATTACCATTGCTTGGTATTACCTGGGTGATTGGTCTATTTGCAGTCAGCAGTGACACAACTGTCTTTGCTTGGCTGTTTGTAATATTCAACTCGCTACAGGTAACAGCACATGACGTTCAGCTCCTTTAAATTACCTTTTAATTATAGGGGCTGGCAATTTTTATATTTCACGTCGTTAGGAATGAAAGGGTATGTCCACCACTCTTTGTAAATGAGTTTATCTTTCTTTTAATAGATATGGAAACACATCACCAAACAGTACAAGAAAGTATCTTTAACTAATTCTACATCAGAGGTAGAGTACTGTTTATTTTTAATGCCTAGTGTCATGGTTATTTTTGTCTGCTACAGGCTAGAAGTGTCAAAGCTAAAAAACGTCATGAAGGTGCTTTCAAATGCTTATGATATTCATTAAATTTTATTTTATTTATTAAATTCTTCTCTACCCTAGCTTATGCATCTACCAGCAGTGAGGGAAGGTTTGAATTAGCTTCAATTGTGGTAGCTGATGACGAGGAAAAGAAATTGTATGCAAGTAATGGGAAAGAGGATGAGGAGATAAAGGTCCCACTTGATGAAGAGAAGCAAGAGTTAGACTTTGAGAAGCAAGCACCTAATAATGGTGGTAAGGCAACAGAATAACAGTAATAATCACGAATTCAATTTTGTTGTTTTTGTAGGTAACTATTCATCATAAAGTAAAGTCACAAACAAACAACTAATACAGTCTGTTTCGATTTTTAAAGATATTTTTATACATCATTTGGTTTATTTTATTTTAACAATAATAAAAAAAGAGTCCAGCAATTCTCTGGTTGTGTATTTAATACACTTTTTGTAGCACAAAAGGTACTAGATGAGCTAGAGCTATAGGATCAATTGATGAATATATTTCTAATAAATCTCTACATGAACTATTTTTTATAGCATAAACAACCATTCTTTATAATGAGTCCACTTTAGAAGGTATATATGTATGCAAGTAAAAATACACAACAAAAATTAAAGGTATTGTTA
Source organism: Amphimedon queenslandica (assembly GCF_000090795.2). Lineage (NCBI taxonomy): Eukaryota > Metazoa > Porifera > Demospongiae > Haplosclerida > Niphatidae > Amphimedon > Amphimedon queenslandica. The sequence continues at coordinate 249,806 of NW_003546265.1, read as the reverse complement.
TTGTTTTCATTTCTTCTTAATCTCTTCCTCATCACTGGACTCATCAGTAAAGTACAAGTTCACTTCCATCATTGATGAGCCCTCATTCCCTTCAAAGTTTATTAATGCCTAGGAAAGAAATATATACATGGGAACAAACAATGCCTTTCTTCAATATAAATGTTTTATTTTCACCTCTTTAGGGCTAGTTACAGTATCATATTCGTAGTCAGCAGGTCGAGATGTGTTCCTATTAATATTATAATCAGCAATGCACATGCATTTATAAAGCAATAGGCTTACACAGACAATGTTGTTGCTTTTTTACTGAAGGTAATTGGGACATCCATAAATGTTTTTATTATCACCAATAAAGATAAAAAATTAACAAGTATTATATATATGTGTGTATTTAAGTATTATAGTAACATATATCTACCTTGCTTTCTTTTTATTTTGATTTTGAGGCGAGCTTTTTATAAATAAAAGACAAATGAATCTACAATGAGAGTTGAGTTATACTTACAGTTCTTTCATCTCATTATCTGGATCATATTCATTAATGTACATCTTGTTGTTGGTACTTTCATATTCATTTGAGTCACTATTAAAAGCATCAAAAAAGGACACACAATTTCGAAAAACTTACTTCTCTCTCTTTCTTCTCCTCCTACTCATACATAAACAGCAGAGCAACAAAAGACACAAAATCAGGCACAAGATCAAACCAAATAATCCTGCTAGAACAGATGCAGCTATTGTTCCCTCCTCCTGTTCACTTCCAGCTACAGTACTGATAGTACCTATCATAAAAGCATAATGTTTATAGAACTATATGATTCATAATCTTCTTACTAGAAATATCTTTCAGTACTATTACAGTGGTAGCATTGGGACCATACCCTGCTGCAGTTTTAGCCCTCACCTGTTATCATGATGGTACAATTATATTATTGTATATTAATAGAGCAATCAGACTTACTGAGAAATGATACACCAGTCCAGTTCTGAGGCTAGACAATTGAAGTTGTTTTCCAGGCACAC
>NW_003546265.1:244457-245971 GCF_000090795.2 Amphimedon queenslandica | reverse complement strand
TGAGAGAAGTTGGTCCATTGTTTGTGACGTCAAAATTTTCCGGTGCATCACTTGGCACTACATCAAGAAATAGTAAGTAAATGCATCATCAAAGCAGTACATAAAACTTACCATCTTCCGCTGTCACAACAGTAATTGGATTGCTATATGGTCCATTGCCAATAGTGAAAGCAGCCACTCTCACTCTGTATTGAGTAAATGGGGTGAGCATGGCTATTGTAAGGTTAGGATTAGTTGTAGTTAGGATTTCTTCTGATCCAGTGACAGCATTGGTAATGGAGACTTTATAATGACGAATGACACCATTGGTTGTACTTTGATTTAGAGGTGACCATGAGACAGTTATAGCTGTAGAATTAATTACTGTAGACATTACAGATGATGGTGAAGCAGAGGGAACTGTGTACATTAAAAATAAAACTATCACATCTGATGCATCAAACATTTTAACTTACTATCTTCCTCAGTATTAAAGAAGACATATTCAGAGTCCGGACCCATGGAAGTTGTAGCAGCCGCCACGTGACAGCGATAAGTATTATTTGGAGTGAGATCGGTAATAATGACATATGTCAAGTTACTAGTCTCTTGTATTACAACATTGCCAGTTTCTTCATCAGTTATGCTAATATGATATGCTGTGATCTCACCATTAGGATTAGCAGGAGGCTCCCAACCTAACAGTATACTTGATGGACTGATGGCAGTAGCTCTTAAACGACGAGGCCGACTGGGAGCTAGTTATGATAATAAACTATTATGCAAATATTTCATTAGTATTGCTAACCTGATTGATTAGTTTTTATCAGTATTGGTAAAGTAAAAGGACCAGTTCCGTTAGCATTTCTAGCAGCAACACTCAGACTGTATGTTGTGTCTGGTTCCAAGTCATTAACACTGAAATCATTATTACCAGTAGTAAACTGTGTCGTAATTAGCGTGTCAGTATTAGTAACATTAATAATGTAGCCATTGATATCGCCATTCCTGTCTTCTTCGCTAGGAGGGTTCCAGCTAATATTGAGGCCAGTAGCTGTTGCTGATGTAATACTTAGTGACTGAGGTATTCCACTTGGTACTGTCAAAGAAAATGTAATAATTACACAACATACAGTGTCTTACCATCATCAGGCATGGTGATACTTATAGGCTCACTGAAAGGACCTCTACCATTAGTAAAGGCAGCAACTGAGACATTGTATGTAGTTGATGGCTGAAGAGAGTCAATTGTGATGTTCCTATCGCATGTCTTATAAGTATACGTTTCTTCTTTAGTAGTGACTAAAACTTCGTAGTATATGATAATGCCGTTACGATCTGATAATGGTATTAAACCCCACTGAATAAATAGTGTCCTGGAATTAATAAAGATGAATTTAATGTCTACAGGAGCACTTGAAGGAGCTTTTAAAAATAAAAATAATGTAAATGTCCATGAAACAATGACTAACCATCTTCTGGTGTTGTGATTTTAATAGTAATTGAATATGGACCCATTCCAGCATTGTTTCTAA